>NC_090940.1:467340238-467649559 GCF_040938575.1 Ambystoma mexicanum | reverse complement strand
ACGGTCTCAAGCACGGGCAGCATTGGCCAAGTCCAATACGCCGCCCCAGCCGAAGGGGAAACCCAAGGCGAAAGGAGTCAACAAGTCCCGACGGGGGAAAGAGAATATTCCCCCGAACTCGCCTACCACTGCGGTGGAGGGAGTTGGTCAATCGCCCGAGCCTGACGAGGAGGTGGCGATGCCTGAAGTGTTCGACCCCAACGACCATCCTGAACTAAAAGACTTGTTAGTTGAAGGAGGTCCTGATAGGGACGACTTCAGTAAGGGCCAACGTGAGTGCCCATCTCTGGAAGGCCTAAGGAGACAGGCCTGCTCCCAGCTTGAGGGTGAACCTCCTGGGAAGCATCGGATTTATTGGGAAGGTGGACTCCTGTATAGTGAGCCCACAGAGTCTACAGAAGGAGACCATAGGAGGTTGGTGGTTCCCCTTGCTGTTAGACCCTTCCTCCTGCAGTTGGCGCATGAAGTTCCCCTTGCTGGTCACCTTGGAATGAAGAGGACCAAGCAAAGGTTATCTATGCACTTCTACTGGCCCAAGATGGGGGTGCAAGTAGAAAGTCACTGCAGGAGTTGTGCCTCCTGCCAGTTGTCTGGTAAGGTTGGCGCGACAATCCAAGCTCCGTTGGTACCGCTCCCAGTTGTGGGGGTACCATTTGAAAGGGTAGGGATCGACATCGTTGGTCCCCTTGACCCGCAAACATCCTCAGGCAATAGGTTTATCCTGGTGCTGGTCGACCATGCAACCAGGTATCCTGAGGCCATCCCATTAAAGACTGTAACTGCCAAGTCAGTTGCAAAAGCGTTACTCGGCATATTTACTAGGGTTGGCTTCCCTAAAGAAGTTGTGTCAGATCGTGGCAGCAACTTTATGTCGAAGTATATGCAGGCTATGTGGAAAGAATGTGGGGTCACCTACAAGTTCTCTTCTGCATACCACCCCCAGACCAATGGTCTGGTGGAGCGTTTCAACAGAACGCTAAAGAGCATGATTGGGGCTCTGGAGGAGCCCCAGAGGAGGAAATGGGACCTTCTTTTACCATGCTTGTTGTTTGCCTACAGAGAGGTACCACAGGAGGGTGTTGGCTTCAGCCCCTTCGAACTTCTGTTCGGTCATCCCGTACGGGGACCCTTAGCCATCGTCAAAGAGGGATGGGAGATGCCCACTCCCCCTGTTACTACCAATGTAGTTGACTATGTGCTAGGGCTCAGAAAACGGATGGTACTCCTGATGGGCTTGGCTAGTGAAAAGTTGAAAGCAGGACAAGCGCTGGTGAAACATTGGTACGACCAGAAAGCTTCCTTAATTCACTTTACACCTGGTCAGCAAGTCCTGATCATGAACCCCATAAGGCCTCGCGCTTTACAGGACAAATGGTCAGGCCCTTACACAGTGGTGGAGCCCCTGGGTGAGGTGAACTATTTAGTGGACCTTGGAAGGCCTGGACAGGCTCCAAAAGTGTTCCACGTAAATAGGCTGAAGGCTTTCGTCCCAAGAGTCGAAATCGCAGCACTGCTACTGGCGTCAGACGTTGAGGAAGAGGAGTCAGAACCTCTTCCCGACCTGTTCCAAAGCGGTCCTTCAGATAGCTCCGTTGAGGGTGTCCGAGTGGCCCCTCACCTGACTTCTGATCAGCAGGCTGAGGTGAAAAGTTTGCTTAGGCAGTTTTCCCCCCTGTTTTCACAGTCGCCTGGTTTGACACCTTGGTGCAAACATAACATTGACACAGGAGACAGTGTACCTACCAAAAGTAGGGGATACAGGATGTCGGATAAAGTACGGTCTTATATTAAGACCGAGGTCAACAAGATGTTAGACCTTGGGGTGATTGAACCCTCTAGTAGTCCTTGGTCCAGTCCTGTGGTTCTGGTTCCAAAAGCAGGCACTTCTGAATTGAGGTTCTGCGTGGATTACAGGGCTCTGAATGCTGTCACCAAGACAGACGCTCACCCCTTGCCTCGAACTGACGAGCTGGTGGATACCTTGGGTGCCTCCAAGTACCTCAGCACGTTTGACCTGACTGCGGGCTATTGGCAAATAGCTTTAGCAGAACATGCCAAGGAGAAGACAGCATTTTCAACTCCCGACGGGCTTTACCAATTCCGGGTAATGCCGTTCGGATTGAAGAATGCACCTGCCACTTTCCAGAGGCTTGTGAATCATGTGTTGAATGGGTTGGACGAATTCTGTCTTGCATATCTGGACGATATAGCAGTTTTCAGTGCCACCTGGGAAGACCATGTGAAACACCTCGGGATTGTGCTCCAGGCTCTTCAGAAAGCCCACTTGACCATAAAGGCGAGTAAATGCCAGATTGGACAAGGCTCAGTGGTTTACCTTGGGCATGAAGTAGGTGGAGGAAGGATACAGCCTCTCCCCAGTAAAGTACAAGCAGTACAAGACTGGCCTACCCCCACTACACAAACCCAAGTGAGAGCCTTCTTAGGACTCACGGGTTATTACCGCAATTTTATGGCAGACTATGGCACCATAGCTGCTCCTCTGACTGCCCTCACAACTCCGAAGAAACCCAAGAAGGTAACTTGGACTGACGAGTGTGAGAAGGCCTTCAATGGCTTGAAAGACTCCTTGTGCCAGGCCCCTGTGCTCAGGGCCCCTGATTATCAAAGACCTTTTATCGTGCAGACGGATGCCTCTGACACTGGGATAGGAGCTGTACTATCGCAAGTAGATGAGAAGGGTAAGGAACACCCTATCGGTTTTATTAGTCGCCAGCTTAAGGACAGAGAGCTCAGATGGTCCACGGTAGAGAAAGAATGTTTCTCTGTTGTGTGGGCCCTAAGGAAGCTGCGGCCCTACCTCTATGGGACCCACTTCACTGTGCAGACTGACCATAAGCCGTTAAAGTGGCTAATGAACATGAAGGGGGAGAATCCAAAGTTGCTTAGGTGGTCCATAAGTCTACAAGGCTTCGACTTCACTATTGAGCATAGGCCAGGTGTCCAACATAGCAATGCTGATGGGTTGTCCAGAATGTTTTACCGACCTGAACAAGAGACTCATCCAGGGGTGGATTAGTTCCCCCTGTCCATAGTCTGGGAGGGGCGAGTGTTAGGAAAGATTTCGTTATTGTAGGGAACTTTCCTTCCATGTGGCAACCCCTAAACTTTTTGCTATTGTTTTCAACCTGTTTTCTTGACTTTGCCAGAGAAGTGCAGCCTTCTGCCGTACTCCTCTGGGCTTTCGCTCCTTTCTTACGGGGAAACTGACATGCCCTTAAGACAGTCAGTACCGGGGAACGCTGTTTCCCGTAGTTTCTTTTATCGTGTCGCCATTTTAGAGCAACACGACACAAGAGGGCACTGTAAGCTAAGTTACAGCTCTCTTGGGTCTCTAGCCTTCTACAGACCCTAGACACTCTTTTAGGATGGTTTTTGGATCGGTGCAAGTCATTCAGGGACTGGGCTGGTGGCAGCGATCATTTGGTTTATTTTGAGCTCCTTTTGCCGTTCTGAGCACGTTTTTGCCGCGAACACAAAAGGGTGGCCCGGCTACACAAAATGGCCGGACCACGAGGCTCCTTTGTCTAGTCCACTGTCCGTCTTGCTCCCTTTACCTTCCCCCGGGTCAGGCGACCCGGGGCCTTCCTTATTTGGGCATGTAGTTTCCCGCGAAACACGGTTGCTTTCGCGGGCTTCTACATGTCGTTTGAGTGCCCCCAGGATGTGGGCTGGGCTGTCTGGTCCCAATACACATCCTGGGTGCCAGAGAGTCTAGGGTGGTGTGAATGCCTGGGACCACTGTGGTCCGTGATTGGTCCACGTATGGTATGTGTGTTGATGAGCGGATCTCCCATTGGCTCCCCTCCGTTTTGGCGCGAAGGGAACCGTGGATAAGAGGGAGCTGGAAACACCACTACCATGTCGATCTCCTGAGTTCTTACGAACCCAGGGATACAGGAGCCAAGTATCCTGCGAACACGAGGCTGGACCGAGGAATCGCTGGTGACCCCCTGAAGAACTTCTGCTCCTCATTGCTGTCGTCCGGTGAAGCCCTTTCCACCTAAGATCGAACAAGAAGGCCTGTACTGGCGCTTCGACCTATTGGAATAGCAGGACCAGCTATTCCCGGCACCTTCATCAACTCCTGCTGTAAGCCTTCGGAAGTGTCTCTGGGCCATCCAGTTGACTGACCAGCTTACTAAGGAGGCCTGCTCTGTAATCGCCGACAGGTTGGGTGGTATTCTGAGTCCGGGGCATGCTCACACGCTTCGTTTGCTTAGCAGTCCTAAGCTAGAGGTGAGCGGTGCTCGTTTGGCTTGAATACACCCGGCCGTTCCGTTGCCCTGCTGTGGCGACAAAACTGTGCTTGTTTCTTCGATCGGGACGTCTTTTTACTCTGCACGACGACGAGACGTTCCCTGCTCTTCAGAACCTGCCAGAAGCTGTATCTATCGAGGAGAAGCTCGGGCCTGCTTGCTTCGGGGACCGGTGAGTAGATTAGCTAGGATCTGGTCGCCCTCCTGCAGTGCCCCTTGCTTTTCCCCGCTGTAAATACAGCACCCCTTGTCCGTACTCGCGCCCTGCTTCTGCCTCACAGTGGAGGCTGCGCTAGAGTCGCGGACCGTGTTCTCCTTCATTAGAGCTCCCTACAGAGCTGTTCAACGTCCTCCGAAGAGCTTCACCTTCTGCCCATTGGCACCGGCGTGTGCAGGTACTTTTGAGCGCTAGGCTCCACTCTTCGTAGGGATTGGACTACCATCTAGTTAGGGGCCTCAGAAGGCGGACATATCACACGCATTGGTTCGCACTGCCTGTTTTCCTTCCCCTGCAGGTGGATAACATATTTCGTGCTGCTAATGCTGTGAAACTGTGTATTCTGTATATATATTGGGTGGATAGTGTATGTGTTGGTTTAATATCGTTGTATATTGCTGCTTTTACTGTAGTTATTAGTTTCAAGGCCTTATAATAAATGTGTATCTATTTTTGATATAAACAACTGTTTGGAGTAGTTTGTAAGCGCTCTTGCTTTGTGTGCTCATTGCGGGCTTTCAGTCACCCTCACCCCTCTTGAGACCTAGTCTTGACCGCCGCGATCGCTACCTTGATTGGTCTGGCTTGTCCAGAGGTTACCCTGTTCCAAGTAATTAGGTTGGCCTTCTGAACTTCTGCGCCACCAGGACAGAGTTCAGAAATCCGTCTTAACACTCCTGCAGGAGGGCGACCAGATCCTAGCTATGCTACTCACCGCTCCCCGATGCAAGCAGACCCAGGCTTCTCCGCGTCAGTTTCAGCAGCTGGCAGGTTCAGAAGAGCAGGGAACGCCTCGTCGTCGTGTTGAGTAAAAAGATGTCCCAATCGAAGAAACCCGCACAGTTTGTTACCACAGCAGGGCAACGGAGCAGCCGTGTGTATCTGAGCCAAATGTACACTACTCACTTCAGACCTGGGAACGCCAAGTGTACGAAGCGTGTGAGAGTGACAAGGACTCGAAATACTACATAACCTGGCTGCGGTTACAGAGCAAGACTCCCGTGTAAGCTGCTCAGTCAGCTGGATGGCCCAGAGACGCTTCCGAAGGCTTACTGGCAGGAGATGGTGAAGATGCCGAGAATAGCTGTTCCCGCTATTCCAAGGGTCGAAGTACCAGTACAAGCCTTCTGGTTCGATCAAAGGTGAAAAGGGTTTCACAAGGCGACAGCAGTGCAGAGGAGAAGTCCTTCAGCGGGTCACCAGCGATTCCTCGGTCCAGCCTCTTGGTTGCAGGATACTTGGCTCCTGTATACCTTCGTTCGTGAGAACTCAGGAGATCGACATCGTAGTGGTGTTTCCAGCCCCCTCTTATCCACGGTTCCCTTCGCGCCAAAACGGAGGGGACCCAATGGGAGATCCGCTCATCAACACTAACACCATTCGTGGACCAATCACGGACCACGGTGGTCCCAGGCATTCACACCACCCTAGACTCTCTGGCACCCAGGATGTGTATTGGGACCAGACATCCCAGCCCACATCCTGGAGGCACACACAAGACATGTAGAAGCCCGCGAAAGCATCCGTGTTTCGCGGGGAAGTACATGCCCAAATAAGGAAGGCCCCGGGTCGGCTCGACCTGGGGAAGGTGAAGGGAGCAAGACGGTCAGCGGACAGGACAAAGGAGCCTCGTGGTCTGGCCATTTTGGGAGCCAGGCCACCATTTTGGGTTAAGCGCGAGAAACGCGCTTAGAACGCCAAAAGGAGCTAAAAACACAAGAAACGATCGCTGCCACCATTCCCGTCCCTGAATCACTTGCACCAATCAGATACAATCCTAAACAAGTATCTAGGGCCTGTAGAAGGCTAGAGACCCAAGAGAGCTGTAACTAAGCTTACAGTGCCCTCTTGTGTCATGTTGCACGAAAGCCGCAACATGATAAATGAAACTACGGGAAACAGCGTTCCCCGGTACTGACTGTCTTAAGGGCATGTCAGTTTCCCCGTAAGAAAGGAGCGAAAGCCCAGAGGAGTGCGGCAGAAGGCTGCACTTCTCTGGCAAAGTCAAGAACAAGGTGAAAAACAACAGCAAAAAGTTTAGGGGTTGCCACATGGAAGGAAAATTACCTACAATTACGAAATCTTTCCTAACACTCGCCTCTCAACAGACTATGGACAGGGGGAACTAATCCACCCCTGGATGAGTCTCTTGTTCAGGTCGGTTAAACATTCTGGACAACCCATCAGCATTGCTATGTTAGACACCTGGCCTATGCTCAATAGTGAAGTCGAAGCCTTGTAGACTTATGGACCACCTAAGCAACTTTGGATTCTCCCCCTTCATGTTCATTAGCCACTTTAAGGGCTTATGGTCAGTTTGCACAGTGAAGTGGGTCCCATAGAGGTAGGGCCTCAGCTTCCTTAGGGCCCACACAACAGAGAAACATTCTTTCTCTACCGTGGACCATCTGAGCTCTCTGTCCTTAAGCTGGCGGCTAATAAAACCAATAGGGTGTTCCTTACCCTTCTCATCTACTTGTGATAGTACAGCTCCTATCCCAGTGTCAGAGGCGTCCGTCTGCACGATAAAAGGTCTTTGATAATCAGGGGCCCTGAGGACAGGGGCCTGGCACAAGGAGTCTTTTAAGCCATTGAAGGCATTCTCACACTCGTCGGTCCAAGTTACCTTCTTGGGTTTCTTCGGAGTTGTGAGGGCAGTCAGAGGGGCAGCTATGGTGCCATAGTCTGCCACAAAATTGCGGTAATACCCCGTGAGTCCTAAGAAGGCTCTCACTTGGGTTTGCGTAGTGGGGGTAGGCCAGTCTTGTACTGCGTGTACTTTACTGGGAAGAGGCTGTATCCTCCCTCCACCTACTTCATGTCCAAGGTAAACCACTGAGCCTTGTCCAATCTGGCATTTACTAGCCTTTATGGTCAGGTGTGCTTTCTGAAGAGCCTGGAGCACAATCCCAAGGTGTTTCACATGGTCTTCCCAGGTGGCACTGAAAACTGCTATATCGTCCAGATATGCAAGACAGAATTCGTCCAACCCATTCAACACATGATTCACAAGCCTCTGGAAAGTGGCAGGTGCATTCTTCAACCCGAACGGCATTACCCGGAATTGGTAAAGGCCGTCTGGAGTAGAAAATGCTGTCTTCTCCTTGGCATGTTCTGCTAAAGCTATTTGCCAATAGCCAGCAGTGAGGTCAAACGTGCTGAGGTACTTGGAGGCACCCCAAGTACCCACCAGCTCATCTGTTCGAGGCAAGGGGTGTGCATCTGTCTTGGTGACAGCATTCAGAGCCCTGTAATCCACGCAGAACCTCAATTCAGAAGTCCCTGCCTTTGGAACCAAAACCACAGGGCTGGACCAAGGACTACTAGAGGGTTCAATCACCCCAAGGTCTAACATCTTGTTGACCTCGGTCTTAATATAAGACCGTACTTTGTCTGACATCCTGTATCCCCTACTTTTGGTAGGTACACTGTCTCCTGTGTCTATGTTATGTTTGCACCAAGGCGTCAAACCAGGCGACTGTGAAAACAGGGGGGAAAACTGCCTAAGCAAACTTTTCACCTCAGCCTGCTGATCAGAAGTCAGGTGAGGGGCCACTCGGACACCCTCAAAGGAGCTATCTGAAGGACCGCTTTGGAACAGGTCGGGGAGAGGTTCAGACTCCTCTTCCTCAACATCTGAAGCCAGTAGCAGTGCTGCGATTTCGACTCTTGGGACGAAAGCCTTCAGCCTATTCACGTGAAACACTTTTGGAGCCTGTCCAGGCCTTCCAAGGTCCACTAAATAGTTAACCTCACCCAGGGGCTCCACCACTGTGTAAGGGCCTGACCATTTGTCCTGTAAAGCTCGAGGCCTTATGGGATTCATGATCAGGACTTGCTGACCAGGTGTAAAGTTGATGAGGGAAGCTTTCTGGTCGTACCAATGTTTCACCAGCGCTTGTCCTGCCTTCAATTTATCACTAGCCAAGCCCATCAGAAGTACCATCCGTTTTCTGAGCCCTAGCACATAATCAACTACGTTGGTAGTAACAGGGGGAGTGGGCATCTCCCATCCCTCTTTGACGATGGCTAAGGGTCCCCGTACGGGATGACCGAACAGAAGTTCGAAGGGGCTGAAGCCAACACCCTCCTGTGGTGCCTCTCGGTAGGCAAACAGTAAGCATGGTAAAAGAAGATCCCATTTTCTTCTCTGAGGTTCCTCCAGAGCCCCAATCATGCTCTTTAACGTTCTGTTGAAACGTTCCACCAGACCATTGGTCTGGGGGTGGTATGCAGAAGAGAACTTGTAGGTGACCCCACATTCTTTCCACATAGCCTGCATATACTTCGACATAAAGTTGCTGCCACGATCCGACACAACTTCTTTAGGGAAGCCAACCCTAGTAAATATGCCAAGTAAAGCTTTTGCAACTGACTTGGCAGTTACAGTTTTCAATGGGATGGCCTCAGGATATCTGGTTGCATGGTCGACCAGCACCAGGATAAACCTATTGCCCGAGGATGTTTGCGGGTCAAGGGGACCAACGATGTCCATCCCTACCCTTTCAAATGGTACCCCCACAACTGGGAGCGGTACCAACGGAGCTTGGATTGTCGCGCCAACCTTACCAGACAACTGGCAGGAGGCACAACTCCTGCAGTGACTTTCTACTTGCACCCCCATCTTGGGCCAGTAGAAGTGCATGGATAACCTTTGCTTGGTCCTCTTCATACCAAGGTGACCAGCAAGGGGAACTTCATGCGCCAACTGCAGGAGGAAGGGCCTAACAGCAAGGGGAACCACCAACCTCCTATGGTCTCATTCTGTAGACTCTGTGGGCTCACTATACAGGAGTCCACCTTCCCAATAAATCCTATGCGTCCCAGGGGGTTCACCCTCAAGCTGGGAGCAGGCCTGTCTCCTTAGGCCTTCCAGAGATGGGCACTCACGTTGGCCTTTACTGAATTCGTCCCTATCAGGACCTCCTTCAACTAACAAGTCTTTTAGTTCAGGATGATCGTTGGGGTCAAATACTTCAGGCATCGCCACCTCCTCGTCAGGCCCGGGCGATTGACCAACTTCCTCCACCGCAGTGGTAGGCGAGCTCGGGGGAATATTCTCTTTCCCTCGTCTTGACTTGTCGACTCCTTTCGCCTTGGGTTTCCCCTTCGGCTGGGGCAGCGTATTGGTCTTGGCCAATGCTGCCCGTGCTTGAGACCGTGTGTAGGGTCTTTCGGCAGTGTCTCCTACGAGCCCTAAAGCTCTGAGATCATTACCTAACAAGACCTTTCCCGGGACGTTTCTCTGAATGCTCACTGGAATCCTGGCTGTTGTACCATTTAAAGTAAGATTTACAGGTATTACTGGGAACATACGGAGTGGGCCGTCAGCCAACTTAGTGGGCATCAGCGTAGCTCTGGCAACTTCCTCTGAGTCTACCAAGGTAGAATCCACTACAGTGCGACTGCACCCAGTATCCCTAAGAGCTGGAGTATCTACTCCATTGATCAGCACACTGTCTTTAAAGTAGTGCTTGGTATTATCCGGAATCCTAGCATAAGCCTCCGCGACATTAGGCTCCCAGGAACCCAGGGAAAATAAAACTACCTCAGCCTCTATCCCGCTGGGAAATGAGTCTGAGGAGAAGGATGCTCCTGTAATCTCTTCTTCCTTGTAGGAGGAGAAGGCCAGATTAGCGGAGTGGACCCCCAAAGGTCTAACCTTACACCGGGGATCCCCTTCACGTGGTCAGTTGCTCCACAAGCAAAACAAGATCCATTGGGTCTGTTTACATAGGGAGGCTTATTGTAACCAGAGTTCTGTTTCGGAGGCTGACCTCCACTACCCTGTGAGTTCTCTTGTGTCTTACCCTTATTTTTCTTTTTGTGGCCCTTATGAGAAGAAGATTTATCAGATTCTCCACCCTCCTTATCTTTGGACTTTTTCCCTTCCTCCTGCTTACCAGGATGAGTTTTGTCCTTATGGGACACTCGATGTGACACCCATAAGTCGGCTGCAATGGCCAGCTTCTTAGGATCTATCTCCTTTGAATCGGCCAAATGCTGCTTAAGCTCCGGGGAAGAAGATGCAAAAATGTGTTCCAGCATGACAAGATTTATTATGCCTTCGAAGGTAGAAACCTTATAACCTTCGACCCAGCCAGTTAAGTTTTTCAAGGACTCAGTGACATAAGATACCCAAGTACCACCTTCCTTTTTCTTATACTCTCTGAAACGTTTCAAATATTGGGCCGGAGTCTTCCCAAACTTTAAAATGAGAGTTTGCTTTAACATTGCGAAATCAGCTCGCTCAGCCTTCGACATTTCCATAATGGCACTACAGCCAGAGTGGGGCAGTCTGCTGAGTAACCAGGCAATCTTATCAGCATTGTCAACTTGTTGAACTTTGCATAAACTCAAACGCATTCAGCCAGTCCATAATGTCATTCCTTTCCTCATACACACTGAGCAGATCTTTCGGAAACCGTGGATGAGAGGAGGCCCCAGACCCATGTCCAGGACCCTTGGACCCATTTGCAACCTGAAGCTTGGCCAGTTCCAACTGGTGATCCCTGTCTTTTTGTTTTTCTGCCTGTTCGATTTTTAGTTTAGCTATGCTGAATTCAAGCTCCTGCTGCCTAAACCGCAGCTCTTGCTTCTTGAATTCAAGCATAGCCTCCCAATCAGCACTGGCAGAGGAAACATTAGACATCTCGTCCTCCCTGTCCTCGTGGTCGCGATGGATCAGTGCAGCAGCAGAACCGTCGGTTCTACCAGTGAGAGCAGCCCCACCTCCTTCCGCACTGTCCTCAGAAGTTATAGCGTCAAGCTGCGCTTCTTGCCACGCCACGATTCTTTGGATCATTTCCAATTTCGTGCCTTGAGAGGAAACACCTCTCTCCACACACATCTTTTTTAATGTTTCTGATTTGGAAGAATTTAAAGTTAACAAGGTATTTGTTTCCATACTGTTAGATAGGACTATGGCCTTTTTAAAGTAATACTACAACAATTCACTACGTGTCCTGGTTGGAATAACCTGAAATGCCTTAGTTCGTGCGCAACACTGGATACCTTCAGTCGTATCCCACCGCTGTACACCAATTTGTTAAGACGGATTTCTGAACTCTGTCCTGGTGGCGCAGAAGTTCAGAAGGCCAACCTAATTACTTGGAACAGGGTAACCTCTGGACGAGCCAGACCAATCAAGGTAGCGATCGCGGCGGTCAAGACTAGGTCTCAAGAGGGGTGAGGGTGACTGAAAGCCCGCAATGAGCACACAAAGCAAGAACACTTACAAACTACTCCAAACAGTTGTTATATTAAAAATATATACACATTTATTGCAAGGCCTTTAAAACAATGACCGTAGCGAGAAAATCACAATATAACGATAGTAAACCAACACATACCATATCAACACAATATATATACAAATACAACAAGTCTCAAGCGTTATATGCACGAAATGTGTAGTCCACCTAAAAGGGAGGGAAAACAGGCAGTGCGCAATAATGCTTAGACCCAGTTCGCCTTCAGAGGCACCTAACTAGATGGAAGTCCGAGCCCTGCGAAGAGTGGAGCCTTGTGCTCAAAAGTACCTGCACGCGCTGGTGCCAACGGGCAAAAGGAGAAGCTCTTCAAGGGAAATCAGGCAGTTCAGTTTAGTGCACAACAGAAGAAGAACAAGTTCCGCGACTCAAGCGCAGCCTCCACAGTGGGCAGAAGCAGAGCGCGAGTACGGAAAAGGGTGCTGTTTGACATAGCGGGGAAAAGCAATGGGCTCCTGCAGGAGGGCGACCAGATCCTAGCTATGCTACTCACCGGTCCCCGATGCAAGCAGACCCAGGCTTCTCCGCGTCAGTTTCAGCAGCTGGCAGGTTCAGAAGAGCAGGGATCGCCTCGTCGTCGTGTTGATTAAAAAGACGTCCCAATCGAAGAAACCCGCACAGTTTGTTACCACTGCAGGGCAACGGAGCGGCCGTGTGTATCTGAGCCAAATGTACACTACTCACTTCGGACCTGGGAACGTCAATTGTATGAAGCGTGTGAGAGTGACAAGGACTCGAAATACTACACAACCTGGCGGCGGTTACAGAGCAAGACTCCTGTGTAAGCTGGTCAGTCAGCTGGATGGCCCAGAGACGCTTCCGAAGGCTTACTGGCAGGAGATGGTGAAGATGCCGAGAATAGCTGTTCCCGCTATTCCAAGGGTCGAAGTACCAGTACAGGCCTTCTGGTTCGATCAAAGGTGAAAAGGGTTTCACAAGGCGACAGCAGTGCAGAGGAGAAGTCCTTCAGCGGGTCACCAGCGATTCCTCGGTCCAGCCTCTTGGTTGCAGGATACTTGGCTCCTGTATTCCTTCGTTCGTGAGAACTCAGGAGATCGACATCGTAGTGGTGTTTCCAGCCCCCTCTTATCCACGGTTCCCTTCGCGCCAAAACAGAGGGGACCCAATGGGAGATCCGCTCATCAACACTCACGCCATTCGTGGACCAATCACGGACCACGGTGGTCCCAGGCATTCACACCACCCTAGACTCTCTGGCACCCAGGATGTGTATTGGGACCAGACATCCCAGCCCACATCCTGGAGGCACACACAAGACATGTAGAAGCCCGCGAAAGCATCTGTGTTTCGCGGGGAAGTACATGCCCAAATAAGGAAGGCCCCGGGTCGGCTCGACCTGGGGAAGGTGAAGGGAGCAAGACGGTCAGCAGACAGGACAAAGGAGCCTCGTGGTCTGGCCATTTTGGGAGCCAGGCCACCATTTTGGGTTAAGCGCGAGAAACGCGCTTAGAAAGCCAAAAGGAGCTCAAAACACAAGAAACGATCGCTGCCACCATTCCGGTCCCTGAATCACTTGCACCGATCAGATACAATCCAAAACGAGTATCTAGGGCCTGTAGAAGGCTAGAGACCCAAGAGAGCTGTAACTTAGCTTACAGTGCCCTCTTGTGTCATGTTGCACGAAAGCCGCAACATGATAAAGGAAACTACGGGAAACAGCGTTCCCCGGTACTGACTGTGTTAAGGGCATGTCAGTTTCCCCGTAAGAAAGGAGCGAAAGCCCAGAGGAGTGCGGCAGAAGGCTGCACTTCTCTGGCAAAGTCAAGAACAAGGTGAAAAACAACAGCAAAAAGTTTAGGGGTTGCCACATGGAAGGAAAATTACCTACAATTACGAAATCTTTCCTAACACATGAGATGTGATATCCAACTCCTTCCCATTCCATTCCTGAGACCCTTCCGATAGCATGAGATGTGATATCTCAATGCTTCTAATATCAAACCTGAGACCCTCCCTATAGCATGAGATGGGATATCCAACTCCTTCCCATTCCAATACCGAGACCCTTCCGATAGCAGAGATGTGATATCTCAATGCTTATACCAAACCTGAGACCCTTCCGATGACATGAATGTCATATACTACTCCTTCCCATTCCAATCCTGAGACCCTTCCTATAGCATGAGATGTGATATCTCAATGCTTCTACCAAACCTGAGACCCTTCCTATAGCATGAGATGTGATATCCAACTCCTTCCCATTCCAATCCTGAGACCCTTTCTATAGCATGAGATGTGATATCTCAATGTTTCTCATACCAAACCTGAGGCCCTTCCTATAGCAAGAGATGTGTTATACAAATCCTTCCCATTCCAAACCTGAGACCCTTCCTATAGCATGAAAATTGATATCCGACTCCTTCCCTATCCAATCCTGAGACCCTTCCTATAGCATGAGATGTAATATCACAATGCTTGTAATACCAAACCTGAGTCCCTTCACATAGCATGAAATGTGATATCCAACTCCTTCCCATTCCAATCCTGAGACCCTTCCTATAGGCTTACATGTGACATCTCAATGCTTCTAATACCAAACCTGAGACCCTTCCTATAGCATGAGATGGGAGATCCAACTCCTTCCCATTCCAATCCTGAGACACTTCCGATAGCAGAGATGTGATATCTCAATGCTTATACCAAACCTGAGACCCTTCCTATAACATGAGATCTGATATCCAACTCCTTCCCGTTCCAAACCTGAGACCCTTCCTATAGCATATGTGATATCCAACTCCTTCCCATTCCAAACAGGAGACCCTTCCTATAGCAAGAATGTAATATCCTACTCCTTCCCATTCCAATCCTGAGACCATTCCTATAGCATGAGATGTGATATCTCAATGCTTCTAATACCAAACCTGAGATCCTTCCTATGACATTAGATGTGATATCCAATTCCTTCCCATTCCAAACCTGAGACCCTTCCTACAGCATGCAATGTGATATCTCAATGCTTCTAATACCTAACCTGAGACCCGTCCTATAACATGAGATGGGATGTCCAACTCTTTCCCGTTCCAAACCTGAGACCCTTCCTATAGTATGAAATGTGATATCCAACTCCTTCCCATCCCAATCCTGAGACACTTCCGAGAGCAGAGATGTGATATCTCAATGCTTATACCAAACCTGAGACCCTTCCTATGGCATGAGATGTGATATCCAACTACTTCCCATTTCAATCCTGAGACCCTTCTTATAGCATGAGATGTGATATCTCAATGCTTCTAATACCAAACGTGGACCCTTCCTATAGCATGACATGTGATATCAAACTCCGTCCCATTCCAATCCTGAGACTCTTCCTATAGCATGATATGTGATATCTCAATGCTTCTACCAAACCTGAGACCCTTCCTATAGCATGAGATGTGATATCCGACTCCTTCCCATTCCAATCCTCAGACACTTCCTATAGCATGAGATGTGATATCTCAATGCTTCTAATACCAAACCTGAGACCCGTCCTATAACATGAGATGTGATATCCAAATCCTTCCCCTTCCAAACCTGAGACCCTTCCTTTAGCATGAGATGTGATATCCAGCTCCTTCCCATTCCAATACTGAGACCCTTCCGATAGCATGAGATGTGATATCTCAATGCTTCTAATATCAAAACTGAGATCCTCCCTATAGCATGAGATGTGATATCTAAGTCCTTCCCATTCCAATCCTGAGACCCTTCCGATTGCAGAGATGTGATATCTCAATGCTTATACCAAACCTGAGACCCTTGCTATGGCATGAGATGTCATATACAACTCCTTCCCATTCCAATCCTGAGACCCTTCCAATAGCATGAGATGTGATATCTCAATGCTTATACCAAACCTGAGACCCTTCCTATAGCATGAGATGTTATATCCAACTCCTTCCCATTCCAATCCTGAGACCATTCCTATAGCATGAGATGTGATGTCTCAATGCTTCTAATACCAAACCTGAGATCCTTCCTATAACATGAGATGTGCTATCCAACTCCTTCCCATTCCAATCCTGAGACCCTTCATATAGCATGAGATGTGATATCTCAATGCTTATACCAAACCTGAGATCCTTCCTATAGCATGAGATGTGATATCCAACTCCTTCCCATTCCAATCCTGGGACCCTTCCTATAGCATGAGATGTGATATCTCAATGCTTCTAATACCAAACCTGAGACCCTTCCTATAGCATGAGATGGGATATCCAACTCCTTCCCAATCCAATCCTGAGACCCTTCCGATAGCATGAGATGTGATATCAAACTCCTTCCCCTTCCAATCCTGACACCTTCCTATACCATGAGATGTGATATCTCAATGCTTCTAATACTAAACCTGAGACCCGTCCTATAACATGAGATGTAATATCCAAATCCTTCCCCTTCCAAGCCTGAGACCCTTCCTATAGCAAGAGATGTGATATCTCAATGCTTATACCAAACCTGAGACCCTTCCTATAGCATGAGATGTGATATCCAACTCCTTCCCATTCCAATCCTGAGACCCTTCCTATAGCATGAGATGTGATATCTCAATGCTTGTTATACCAAACCTGAGACCCTTCCTATAGCATGAGATGGGATATCCAACTCCTTCCCAATCCAATCCTGAGACCCTTCCAATAGCATGAGATGTGATATCAAACTCCTTCCCATTCCAATCCTGAGACCTTTCCTATACCATGTGATGTGATATCTCAATGCTTCTAATACTAAACCTGAGACCCGTCCTATAACATGAGATGTACTATCCAAATCCTTCCCCTTCCAAGCCTGAGACCCTTCCTTTAGCATGAGATGTGATATCCAACTCCTTCCCATTCCAATCCTGAGACCCTTCCGATAGCATGAGATGTGATATCTCAATGCTTCTAATATCAAACCTGAGACCCTTCCTTTAGCATGAGATGTGATATCCAAATCCTTCCCCTTCCAAACCTTAGCCCCTTCCTATGGCATGAGATTTGATATCAAACTCCTTCCCATTTCAATCCTGAGACCCTTCCGATATCATGAGATGTGATATCTCAATGCTTCTAATATCAAACTTGAGACCCTCCCTATAGCTTGAGATGTGATATCCAAGTCCTACCCATTCCAATCCTGAGACCCTTCCTATAGCATGAGATGTGATATCTCAATGCTTCTAATACCAAACCTGAGACCCTTCCTATAACATGAGATGGGATATCCAACTCCTTCCCATTCCAATCCTGAGACCCTTCCGATAGCAGAGATGTAATATCTCAATGCTTATACCAAACCTGAGATCCTTTCTATGGCATGAGATGTCATATACAACTCCTTTCCATTCCAATCCTGAGACCCTTCCTATAGCATGAGATGTGATATCTCAATGCTTATACCAAACCTGAGACCCTTCCTATAGCATGAGATGTGATATCCAACTCCTTCCCATTCCAATCCTGAGACCCTTCCTATAGCATGAGATGTGATGTCTCAATGCTTCTAATACCAAACCTGAGATCCTTCAAATAATATGAGATGTGATATTCACCTCCTTCCCATTCCAATCCTGAGACCCTTCCTATAGCATGAGATGTGATATCTCAATGCTTATACCAAACCTGAGACCCTTCCTATAGCATGAGATGTGATATCCAACTCCTTCCCATTCCAATCCTGAGACCCTTCCTATAGCATGAGATGTGATATCTCAATGTTTCTAATATCAAACTTGAGACCCTCCCTATAGCATGAGATGTGATATCCAAGTCCTTCCCATTCCAATCCTGAGACCCTTCCGATAGCAGAGATGTAATATCTCAATGCTTATACCAAACCTGAGACCCTTCCTATGGCATGAGATGTCATATACAACTCCTTTCCATTCCAATCCTGAGACCCTTCCTATAGCATGGGATGTGATATCTCAATGCTTATACCAAACCTGAGACCCTTCCTATAGCATGAGATGTGATATCTCAATGCTTCTAATACCAAACCTGAGACCCTTCCTATAGAATGGGATAGGATATCCAACTTCTTCCCAATCCAATCCTGAGACCCTTCCGATAGCATGAGATGTGATATCCAACTCCTTCCCATTCCAATCCTGAGACCCTTCCTATAGCATGAGATGTGATATCTCAATGCTTCTAATATCAAACTTGAGACCCTCCCTATAGCATGAAATGTGATATCCAAGTCCTTCCCATTCCAATCCTGAGACCCTTCCTATAGCATGAGATGTGATATCTCAATGCTTCTAATACCAAACCTGAGACCCTTCCTATAACATGAGATGGGATATCCAACTCCTTCCCATTCCAATCCAGAGACCCTTCCGATAGCAGAGATGTGATATCTCAATGCTTATACCAAACCTGAGACCCTTCCTATGGTATGAGATGGCATATACAACTCCTTCCCATTCCAATCCTGAGACCCTTCCTATAGCATGAGATGTGATATCTCAATGCTTATACCAAACCTGAGACCCTTCCTATGGCATGAGATGTGATATCCCACTCCTTCCCATTCCAATCCTGAGACCCTTCCTAGAGCATGAGATGTGATGTCTCAATGCTTCTAATACCAAACCTGAGATCCTTCCTATAACATGAGATGTGATATCCATCTCCTTACCATTCCAATCCTGAGACCCTTCCTATAGCATGAGATGTGATATCGCAATGCTTATACCAAACCTGACACCCTTCCTATAGCATGAGATGTGATATCCAACTCCTTCCCATTCCAATCCTGAGACCCTTCCTATAGCATGAGATGTGATATCTCAATGCTTCTAATACCAAACCTGAGACCCTTCCAATAGCATGAGATGAGATATCCAACTCCTTCCCAATCCAATCCTGAGACCCTTCCGATAGCATGAGATGTGATATCTCAATGCTTCTACCAAACCTGAGACACTTCCTATGGCATGAGATGGATATCAAACTTCTTCCCATTCCAATCCTGAGACCCTTCCTATACCATGAGATGTGATATCCAACTCCTTCCCATTCCAATCCTGAAACCCTTCCGATAGCATGATATGTGATATCTCAATGCTTCTACCAAACCTGAGACCCTTCCTATAGCATGAGATGTGATATCCATCTCCTTACCATTCCAATCCTGAGACCCTTCCTATAGCATGAGATGTGATATCGCAATGCTTATACCAAACCTGACACCCTTCCTATAGCATGAGATGTGATATCCAAGTCCTTCCCATTCCAATCCTGAGACCCTTCCTATAGCATGAGATGTGATATCTCAATGCTTCTAATACCAAACCTGAAACCCTTCCTTTAACATGAGACGTGATATCCAACTCCTTCCCATTCCAATCCTGAGACTCTTCCTATAGCATGAGATGTGATATCTCAATGCTTCTACCAAACCTGAGACCCTTCCTATAGCATGAGATGTGATATCCAACTCCTTCCCATTCCAATCCTCAGACACTTCCTATAGCATGAGATGTGATATCTCAATGCATCTAATACCAAACCTGAGACCCTTCCTATGGCATGAGATTTGATAGCAAACTCCTTCCCATTCCAATCCTGAGACCGTTCCTATAGCATGAGATATGATATCCAACTCCTTCCCATTCCAATCCTGAAACCCTTCCTATACCATGAGATATGATATCTTAATGCTTCTAATACCAAACCTGAGACCCGTCCTATAACATGAGATGTGATATCCAAATCCTTCCCATTCCAACCTGAGACCCTTCCTTTAGCATGAGATGTGATATCCAGCTCCTTCCCATTCCAATCCTGAGACCCTTCCGATAGCATGAGATGTGATATCTCAATGCTTCTAATATCAAAACCGAGACCCTCCCTATAGCATGAGATGTGATATCTAAGTCCTTCCCATTCCAATCCTGAGACCCTTCCGATAGCAGAGATGTGATATCTCAATGCTTATACCAAACCTGAGACCCTTGCTATGGCATGAGATGTCATATACAACTCCTTCCCATTCCAATCCTGAGACCCTTCCTATAGCATGAGATGTGATATCTCAATGCTTATACCAAACCTGAGACCCTTCCTATTGCATGAGATGTGATATCCAACTCCTTCCCATTCCAATCCTGAGACCCTTCCTATAGCATGAGATGTGATGTCTCAATGCTTCTAATACCAAACCTGAGATCCTTCCTATAACATGAGATGTGATATCCAACTCCTTCACCTTCAAAGCCTGAGACCCTTCCTATAGCATGAGATGTGATATCTCAATGATTATACCAAACCTGAGACCCTTCCTATAGCATGAGATGTGATATCTCAATGATTATACCAAACCTGAGACCCTTCCTATAGCATGAGATGTGATATCCAACTCCTTCCCATTCCAATCCTGAGACCCTTCCTATAGCATCAGATGTGATATCTCAATGCTTCTAATACCAAACCTGAGACCCTTCCTATAGAATGAGATGGGATATCCAACTTCTTCCCAATCCAATCCTGAGACCCTTCCGATAGCATGAGATGTGATATCAAACTCCTTCCCATTCCAATCCTGAGACCTTTCCTATACCATGAGATGTGATATCTCAATGCTTCTAATACTAAACCTGAGACCCTTCCTATAACATGAGACGTGATATCCAACTCCTTCCAATTCCAATCCTCAGACACTTCCTATAGCATGAGATGTGATATCTCAATGCATCTAATACCAAACCTGAGACCCTTCCTATGGCATGAGATTTGATAGCAAACTGCTTCCCATTCCAATCCTGAGACCCTTCCTATAGCATGAGATATGATATCCAACTCCTTCCCATTCCAATCCTGAAACCCTTCCTATACCATGAGATATGATATCTTAATGCTTCTAATACCAAACCTGAGACGCGTCCTATAACATGAGATGTGATATCCAAATCTTTCCCCTTCCAAACCTGAAACCCTTCCTTTAGCATGAGATGTGATATCCAGCTCCTTCCCATTCCAATCCTGAGACCCTTCCGATAGCATGAGATGTGATATCTCAATGCTTCTAATATCAAAACTGAGATCCTTCCTATAACATGAGATGTGATATCCAAAAGCTTCCCCTTCCAAACCTGAGACCCTCCCTATAGCATGACATGTGATATCCAACTCCTTCCCATTCCAATCCTGAGACCCTTCTGATTGCATGAGATGTGATATCTCAATGCCTCTATACCAAACCTGAGATCCTTCCTCTAACATGAAATGTGATATCCAACTCCTTCCCTTTCCAAACCTGAGAGCCTTCCTATAGCATGAGATGTGCTATCCAAGTCCTTCCCATACCAATCCTGAGACCCTTCCTATAACATGAAATGTGATATATAACTCCTTCCCATTCCAACCTGAGACCCTTCCTATAGCATGAGATGGGATATCCAACTCCATCCAAATCCAATCCTGAGACCCTTCCGATAGCATGAGATGTGATATCTCAATGCTTCTACCAAACCTGAGACCAATACTATGGCATGAGATCTGATATCAAACTCCTTCCCATTCCAATCCTGCGACCCTTCCTATACCATGAGACTTGATATCTCAATGCTTCTAAAACCAAACCTGAGACCCTTCCTATAACATGATATGTGATATCCAACTCCTTCCCATTCCAATCCTGAGACCCTTCCTATAGCATGAGATGTGATATCTCAATGCTTCTAATACCAAACCTGAGACCCTTCCTATAGCATGAGATGGGATATCCAACTCCTTCCCAATCCAATCCTGAGACCCTTCCGATAGCATGAGATGTGATATCTCAATGCTTCTACTAAACCTTAGACCCTTCCTATGGCATGAGATGTGATATCAAACTCCTTCCCATTCCAATCCTGAGACCCTTCCTATAGCTTGAGATGTGATATCCAACTTCTTCCCATTCCAATCCTGAGACCCTTCCTATACCATGAGATGTGATATCTCAGTGCTTCTAATAACAAACCTGAGACCCGTCCTATGACATGAGATGTGATATCCAAATCCTTCTCCTTCCAAGCCTGAGACCCTTCCTTTAGCATGAGATGTGATATCCAACTCCTTCCCATTCCAATCCTGAGACCCTTCCGATAGCATGAGATGTGATATTTCAATGCTTCTAATATCAAACCTGAGACCCTCCCTATAGCATGAGATGAGATATCCAAGTCCTTCCCATTCCAATCCTGAGACCCTTCCTATAACATGAGATGTGATATCTCAGTGCTTCTAATACCAAACCTGAGACCCGTCCTATGACATGAGATGTGATATCCAAATCCTTCCCCTTCCAAACCTGAGACCCTCCCATTAGCATGAGATGTGATATCCAACTCCTTCCCTTTCCAATCCTGAGACCCTTCGGATTGCATGAGATGTGATATCTCAATGCCTCTAATACCAAACCTGAGATCCTTCCGATAGCATGAGATGTGATATCTCAATGCTTCTAATACCAAACCTGAGATCCTTCCTATAACATGAGATGTGATATCCAAATCCTTCCCCTTCCAAACCTGAGACCCTCCCTTTAGCATGAGATGTGATATCCAACTCCTTCCCATTCCAATCCTGAGACCCTTCTGATAGCATAGATGTGATATCACAATGCCTCTAATACCAAACCTGAGATCCTACCTCTAACATGAAATGTGATATCCAACTCCTTCCCTTTCCAAACCTGATACCCTTCCGATAGCATGAGATGTGATATCCCAATGCTTCTACCAAACCTGAGACCCATACTATGGCATGAGATGTGATATCAAACTCCTTCCCATTCCAATCCTGAGACCCTTCCTATAGCTTGAGATGTGATATCCAACTCCTTCCCATTCCAATTCTGAGACCCTTCCTATACCATGAGACTTGATATCTCAATGCTTCTAATACCAAACCTGAGACCCATCCTATAACATGAGATGATATCCAAATCCTTCCCCTTCCAAACCTTAGACCCTTCCTATGGCATGAGATTTGATATCAAACTCCTTCCCATTCCAATCCTGAGACCCTTCCTATAGCATGAGATGTGATATCTCAATGCTTATACCAAACCTGAGACCCTTCCTATGGCATGAGATGTGATATCCCACTCCTTCCCATTCCAATCCTGAGACCCTTCCTAGAGCATGAGATGTGATGTCTCAATGCTTCTAATACCAAACCTGAGATCCTTCCTATAACATGAGATGTGATATCCATCTCCTTACCATTCCAATCCTGAGACCCTTCCTATAGCATGAGATGTGATATCGCAATGCTTATACCAAACCTGACACCCTTCCTATAGCATGAGATGTGATATCCAACTCCTTCCCATTCCAATCCTGAGACCCTTCCTATAGCATGAGATGTGATATCTCAATGCTTCTAATACCAAACCTGAGACCCTTCCAATAGCATGAGATGAGATATCCAACTCCTTCCCAATCCAATCCTGAGACCCTTCCGATAGCATGAGATGTGATATCTCAATGCTTCTACCAAACCTGAGACACTTCCTATGGCATGAGATGGATATCAAACTTCTTCCCATTCCAATCCTGAGACCCTTCCTATACCATGAGATGTGATATCCAACTCCTTCCCATTCCAATCCTGAAACCCTTCCGATAGCATGATATGTGATATCTCAATGCTTCTACCAAACCTGAGACCCTTCCTATAGCATGAGATGTGATATCCATCTCCTTACCATTCCAATCCTGAGACCCTTCCTATAGCATGAGATGTGATATCGCAATGCTTATACCAAACCTGACACCCTTCCTATAGCATGAGATGTGATATCCAAGTCCTTCCCATTCCAATCCTGAGACCCTTCCTATAGCATGAGATGTGATATCTCAATGCTTCTAATACCAAACCTGAAACCCTTCCTTTAACATGAGACGTGATATCCAACTCCTTCCCATTCCAATCCTGAGACTCTTCCTATAGCATGAGATGTGATATCTCAATGCTTCTACCAAACCTGAGACCCTTCCTATAGCATGAGATGTGATATCCAACTCCTTCCCATTCCAATCCTCAGACACTTCCTATAGCATGAGATGTGATATCTCAATGCATCTAATACCAAACCTGAGACCCTTCCTATGGCATGAGATTTGATAGCAAACTCCTTCCCATTCCAATCCTGAGACCGTTCCTATAGCATGAGATATGATATCCAACTCCTTCCCATTCCAATCCTGAAACCCTTCCTATACCATGAGATATGATATCTTAATGCTTCTAATACCAAACCTGAGACCCGTCCTATAACATGAGATGTGATATCCAAATCCTTCCCATTCCAACCTGAGACCCTTCCTTTAGCATGAGATGTGATATCCAGCTCCTTCCCATTCCAATCCTGAGACCCTTCCGATAGCATGAGATGTGATATCTCAATGCTTCTAATATCAAAACCGAGACCCTCCCTATAGCATGAGATGTGATATCTAAGTCCTTCCCATTCCAATCCTGAGACCCTTCCGATAGCAGAGATGTGATATCTCAATGCTTATACCAAACCTGAGACCCTTGCTATGGCATGAGATGTCATATACAACTCCTTCCCATTCCAATCCTGAGACCCTTCCTATAGCATGAGATGTGATATCTCAATGCTTATACCAAACCTGAGACCCTTCCTATTGCATGAGATGTGATATCCAACTCCTTCCCATTCCAATCCTGAGACCCTTCCTATAGCATGAGATGTGATGTCTCAATGCTTCTAATACCAAACCTGAGATCCTTCCTATAACATGAGATGTGATATCCAACTCCTTCACCTTCAAAGCCTGAGACCCTTCCTATAGCATGAGATGTGATATCTCAATGATTATACCAAACCTGAGACCCTTCCTATAGCATGAGATGTGATATCTCAATGATTATACCAAACCTGAGACCCTTCCTATAGCATGAGATGTGATATCCAACTCCTTCCCATTCCAATCCTGAGACCCTTCCTATAGCATCAGATGTGATATCTCAATGCTTCTAATACCAAACCTGAGACCCTTCCTATAGAATGAGATGGGATATCCAACTTCTTCCCAATCCAATCCTGAGACCCTTCCGATAGCATGAGATGTGATATCAAACTCCTTCCCATTCCAATCCTGAGACCTTTCCTATACCATGAGATGTGATATCTCAATGCTTCTAATACTAAACCTGAGACCCTTCCTATAACATGAGACGTGATATCCAACTCCTTCCAATTCCAATCCTCAGACACTTCCTATAGCATGAGATGTGATATCTCAATGCATCTAATACCAAACCTGAGACCCTTCCTATGGCATGAGATTTGATAGCAAACTGCTTCCCATTCCAATCCTGAGACCCTTCCTATAGCATGAGATATGATATCCAACTCCTTCCCATTCCAATCCTGAAACCCTTCCTATACCATGAGATATGATATCTTAATGCTTCTAATACCAAACCTGAGACGCGTCCTATAACATGAGATGTGATATCCAAATCTTTCCCCTTCCAAACCTGAAACCCTTCCTTTAGCATGAGATGTGATATCCAGCTCCTTCCCATTCCAATCCTGAGACCCTTCCGATAGCATGAGATGTGATATCTCAATGCTTCTAATATCAAAACTGAGATCCTTCCTATAACATGAGATGTGATATCCAAAAGCTTCCCCTTCCAAACCTGAGACCCTCCCTATAGCATGACATGTGATATCCAACTCCTTCCCATTCCAATCCTGAGACCCTTCTGATTGCATGAGATGTGATATCTCAATGCCTCTATACCAAACCTGAGATCCTTCCTCTAACATGAAATGTGATATCCAACTCCTTCCCTTTCCAAACCTGAGAGCCTTCCTATAGCATGAGATGTGCTATCCAAGTCCTTCCCATACCAATCCTGAGACCCTTCCTATAACATGAAATGTGATATATAACTCCTTCCCATTCCAACCTGAGACCCTTCCTATAGCATGAGATGGGATATCCAACTCCATCCAAATCCAATCCTGAGACCCTTCCGATAGCATGAGATGTGATATCTCAATGCTTCTACCAAACCTGAGACCAATACTATGGCATGAGATCTGATATCAAACTCCTTCCCATTCCAATCCTGCGACCCTTCCTATACCATGAGACTTGATATCTCAATGCTTCTAAAACCAAACCTGAGACCCTTCCTATAACATGATATGTGATATCCAACTCCTTCCCATTCCAATCCTGAGACCCTTCCTATAGCATGAGATGTGATATCTCAATGCTTCTAATACCAAACCTGAGACCCTTCCTATAGCATGAGATGGGATATCCAACTCCTTCCCAATCCAATCCTGAGACCCTTCCGATAGCATGAGATGTGATATCTCAATGCTTCTACTAAACCTTAGACCCTTCCTATGGCATGAGATGTGATATCAAACTCCTTCCCATTCCAATCCTGAGACCCTTCCTATAGCTTGAGATGTGATATCCAACTTCTTCCCATTCCAATCCTGAGACCCTTCCTATACCATGAGATGTGATATCTCAGTGCTTCTAATAACAAACCTGAGACCCGTCCTATGACATGAGATGTGATATCCAAATCCTTCTCCTTCCAAGCCTGAGACCCTTCCTTTAGCATGAGATGTGATATCCAACTCCTTCCCATTCCAATCCTGAGACCCTTCCGATAGCATGAGATGTGATATTTCAATGCTTCTAATATCAAACCTGAGACCCTCCCTATAGCATGAGATGAGATATCCAAGTCCTTCCCATTCCAATCCTGAGACCCTTCCTATAACATGAGATGTGATATCTCAGTGCTTCTAATACCAAACCTGAGACCCGTCCTATGACATGAGATGTGATATCCAAATCCTTCCCCTTCCAAACCTGAGACCCTCCCATTAGCATGAGATGTGATATCCAACTCCTTCCCTTTCCAATCCTGAGACCCTTCGGATTGCATGAGATGTGATATCTCAATGCCTCTAATACCAAACCTGAGATCCTTCCGATAGCATGAGATGTGATATCTCAATGCTTCTAATACCAAACCTGAGATCCTTCCTATAACATGAGATGTGATATCCAAATCCTTCCCCTTCCAAACCTGAGACCCTCCCTTTAGCATGAGATGTGATATCCAACTCCTTCCCATTCCAATCCTGAGACCCTTCTGATAGCATAGATGTGATATCACAATGCCTCTAATACCAAACCTGAGATCCTACCTCTAACATGAAATGTGATATCCAACTCCTTCCCTTTCCAAACCTGATACCCTTCCGATAGCATGAGATGTGATATCCCAATGCTTCTACCAAACCTGAGACCCATACTATGGCATGAGATGTGATATCAAACTCCTTCCCATTCCAATCCTGAGACCCTTCCTATAGCTTGAGATGTGATATCCAACTCCTTCCCATTCCAATTCTGAGACCCTTCCTATACCATGAGACTTGATATCTCAATGCTTCTAATACCAAACCTGAGACCCATCCTATAACATGAGATGATATCCAAATCCTTCCCCTTCCAAACCTTAGACCCTTCCTATGGCATGAGATTTGATATCAAACTCCTTCCCATTCCAATCCTGAGACCCTTCCGATATCATGAGATGTGATATCTCAATGCTTCTAATATCAAACTTGAGACCCTCCCTGTAGCATGAGATGTGATATCCAAGTCCTTCCCATTCCAATCCTGAGACCCTTCCTATAGCATGAGATGTGATATCTCAATGCTTCTAATACCAAACCTGAGACCCTTCCTATAACATGAGATGGGATATCCAACTCCTTCCCATTCCAATCCTGAGACCCTTCCGATAGCAGAGATGTAATATCTCAATGCTTATACCAAACCTGAGACCCTTCCTATGGCATGAGATGTCATATAAAACTCCTTACCATTCCAATCCTGAGACCCTTCCTATAGCATGAGATGTGATATCTCAATGCTTATACCAAACCTGAGACCCTTCCTATAGCATGAGATGTGATATCCAACTCCTTCCCATTCCAATCCTGAGACCCTTCCTATAGCATGAGATGTGATGTCTCAATGCTTCTAATACCAAACCTGAGATCCTTCCTATAATATGAGATGTGATATCCACCTCCTTCCCATTCCAATCCTGCGACCCTTCCTATAGCATGAGATGTGATATCTCAATGCTTATACCAAACCTGAGACCCTTCCTATAGCATGAGATGTGATATCTCAATGCGATTGGGAACGAGTTGGATATCACATCTCATCCAATAGGAAGGATCTCAGGATTGGAATGGGAAGGATTTGGATATCACATCTCTTGCTATAGGAAGGGTCTCAGGTTTTTTATTAGAAACATTGAGATATCACATCTCATGCTATAGGAAGGGTTTCAGGATTGGAATGGGAAGGAGTTGGATATCACATCTCATGTTATAGGAAGGGTCTCAGGATTGGAATGGGAAGGATTTGGATATCACATCTCTTGCTATAGGAAGGGTCTCAGGTTTTTTATTAGAAACATTGAGATATCACATCTCATGCTAAAGGAAGGGTTTCAGATTGGAATGGGAAGGATTTGGATATCATATCTCATGTTATAGGACGGGTCCCAGGTTTGGTATTAGAAGCATTGAGGTAACACATCTCATGGTATAGGAAGGGTCTCAGGATTAGAATGGGAAGGAGATGGATATCCCTTCTCATGCTATAGGAAGGGTCTCAGATTGGAATGGGAAGGAGTTGGATATCACATCTCATGTTATAGGAAGGGTCTCAGGATTGAATTGGGAAGGATTTGGATATCATATCTCTTGCTATAGGAAGGGTCTCATGTTTTTTATTAGAAACATAGAGATATCACATCTCATGGTATAGGAAGGGTTTCAGGATTGGAATGGGAAGGATTTGGGTATCACATCTCATGCTAAAGGAAGGGTCTCAGGTTTGGAAGGTGAAGGAGTTGGATATCACATTTCATGCTAAAGGAAGGGTCTCAGGTTTGACAGAATCATTGAGATATTACATCTCATGCTATAGGAAGGGTCTCAGGTTTGGTATAAGCATTGAGATATCACATCTCTGCTATCGGAAGGGTCTCAGGATTGGAATGGGAAGGAGTTGGATATCACATCTCATGCTAAAGGAAGGGTCTCAGGTTTGATAGAAGCATTGAGATATCACATCTCATGCTATAGGAAGGGTCTCAGGTTTGGTGTAAGCATTGAGATATCACATCTCTGCTATCGGAAGGGTCTCAGGATATGAATGGGAAGGACTGAGATATCACATCTCATGCTATAGGGAGGGTCTCAGTTTTGATATTAGAAGCATTGAGATATCACATCTCATGCTATCGGAAGGGTCTCAGGATTGGAATGGGAAGGAGTTGGATATCACATCTCAAGCTATCTCAGGATTGGAATGGGAAGGAGTTTGATATCACTTCTCAAGCTATAGGAAGGATCTCAGGTTTGGAAGGGGAAGGATTTGGATCTCACATCTCATGTTTTAGGACCGGTCTCAGGTTTGGTATTAGAAACATTGAGATATCACATCTCATGGTATAGGAAGGGTCTCAGGATTGGAATGGGAAGGATTTGGATATCATATCTCTTGCTATAGGAAGGGTCTCATGTTTTTTAATAGAAACATAGAGATATCACATCTCATGGTATAGGAAGGGTTTCAGGATTGGAATGCGAAGGATTTGGATATCACATCTCATGCTAAAGGAAGGGTCTCAGGTTTGGAAGGGGAAGGAGTTGGATATCACATCTCATGCTAAAGGAAGGGTCTCAGGTTTGATAGAAGCATTGAGATATTACATCTCATGCTATAGGAAGGGTCTCAGGTTTGGTATAAGCATTGAGATATCACATCTCTGCTATCAGAAGGGTCTCAGGATTGGAATGGGAAGGAGTTGGATATCACATCTCATGCTAAAGGAAGACTCTCAGGTTTGATAGAAGCATTGAGATATCACATCTCATGCTATAGGAAGGGTCTCAGGTTTGGTGTAAGCATTGAGATATCACATCTCTGCTATCGGAAGTGTCTCAGGATTGGGATGGGAAGGAGTTGGATATCAGATCTCATACTATAGGAAGGGTCTCAGGTTTGGAACGGGAAGGAGTTGGATATCCCATCTCATGTTATAGGACGGGTCTCAGGTTTGGTATTAGAAGCATTGAGATATCACATCGCATGCTGTAGGAAGGGTTTCAGGTTTGGAATGGGAAGGAATTGGATATCACATCTCATGTCATAGCAAGGATCTCAGGTTTGGTATTGGAAGCATTGAGATATCACATCTCATGCTATAGGCATGGTCTCAGGATTGGAATGGGAAGGAGTTTGATATTACATTCTTGCTATAGGAAGGGTCTCATGTTTGGAAGGGGAAGGAGTTGGATACCACATATGCTATAGGAAGGGTCTCAGGTTTGGAACGGGAAGGAGTTGGATATCACATCTCATGTTATAGGAAGGGTCTCAGGTTTGGTATAAGCATTGAGATATCACATCTCTGCTATCGGAAGTGTCTCTGGATTGGAATGGGAAGGAGTTGGATATCCCATCTCAGGCTATAGGAAGGGTCTCAGGTTTGGTATTAGAAGCATTGAGATGTCACATCTCATGCTATAGGAAGGGTCTCAGATTGGAATGGGAAGGAGTTGGATATCACATCTCATGCTATATGAAGGGACTCAGATTTGGTATTACAAGCATTGAGATGTCACATCTCATGCTATAGGAAGGGTCTCAGGTTGGAATGGGAAGGAGTTGGATATCACATCTCATGTTATAGGAAGGGTCTCAGGATTGGAATCGGAAATACTTCGATATCACATCTCATGCTATAGGAAGGCTCTCAGGTTTGGAAGGGGAAGGAGTTGGATATCACATTTCATGTTAGAGGTAGGATCTCAGGTTTGTTAGAGGCATTGAGATATCACATCTCATGCTATCAGAAGGGTCTCAGGATTGGAATGGGAAGGAGTTGGATATCACATCTCATGCCAAAGGGAGGGTCTCAGGTTTGGAAGGGGAAGGATTTGGATATCACATCTCGTGTTATAGGAAGGATCTCAGGTTTGGTATTAGAAGAATTGAGATATCACATCTCATGCTATCGGAAGGATCTCAGGTTTGGTATTAGAAGCATTGGGATATCACATCTCATGCTCTCAGAAGGGTGTCAGGATTGGAATGGGAAGGAGTTGGATATCACATCTCATGTTATAGGAAGGGTCTCAGGATTGGAATGGGAAGGAGTTGGATATCACATCTCATGCTATAGGAAGGTTCTCAGGTTTGGTATAAGCATTGAGATATCACATTTCATGCTATAGGAAGGGTCTCAGGATTGGAATGGGAAGGAGTTGGATATCACATATCATGCTATAGGGAGGGTCTCACGTTTGGAAATTGAAGGAGTAGGATATCACATTTCATGTTAGAGGTAGGATCTCAGGTTTGGTATTAGAGGCATTGAGATATCACATCTCATGCTATCAGAAGGGTCTCAGGATTGGAATGGGAAGGAGTTGGATATCACATCTCATGCTAAAGGGAGGGTCTCAGGTTTGGAAGGGGAAGGATTTGGATATCACATCTCATGTTATAGGACGGGTCTCAGGTTTGGTATTAGAAGCATTAAGATATCACATCTTATGGTATAGGAAGGGTTTCAGGATTGGAATGGGAAGGAGTTGGATATCATATCTCATGCTATAGGAAGGGTCTCAGGATTGGAATGGAAGGAGTTTGATATCAAATCTCATGCCATAGGAAGGGTCTCAGGATTGGTATTAGAAGCATTGAGATATCACATCTCATGCTATCGGAAGTGTCTGAGGATTGGAATGGGAAGGAGTTGGATATCACATCTCATGCCATAGGAAGGATCTCAGGTTTGGTATTAGAAGCATTGAGATACATCTCATGCTAACGGAAGGGTATCAGGATTGGATTTGGAAGTAGTTGGATATCCCATCTCATGCTATAGGAAGGCTCTCAGGTTTGGAAGGGGAAGGAGTTGGATATCACATTTCCCATCTCATGCTATAGGAAGGGTCTCAGGTTTGGAACGGGAAGGAGTTGGATATCACATCTCATGTTATAGGAAGGGTCTCAGGTTTGGTATAAGCATTGAGATATCACATCTCTGCTATCGGAAGTGTCTCTGGATTGGAATGGGAAGGAGTTGGATATCCCATCTCAGGCTATAGGAAGGGTCTCAGGTTTGGTATTAGAAGCATTGAGATGTCACATCTCATGCTATAGGAAGGGTCTCAGATTGGAATGGGAAGGAGTTGGATATCACATCTCATGCTATATGAAGGGACTCAGATTTGGCATTACAAGCATTGAGATGTCACATCTCATGCTATAGGAAGGGTCTCAGGTTGGAATGGGAAGGAGTTGGATATCACATCTCATGTTATAGGAAGGGTCTCAGGATTGGAATCGGAAATACTTCGATATCACATCTCATGCTATAGGAAGGCTCTCAGGTTTGGAAGGGGAAGGAGTTGGATATCACATTTCATGTTAGAGGTAGGATCTCAGGTTTGTTAGAGGCATTGAGATATCACATCTCATGCTATCAGAAGGGTCTCAGAATTGGAATGGGAAGGAGTTGGATATCACATCTCATGCCAAAGGGAGGGTCTCAGGTTTGGAAGGGGAAGGATTTGGATATCACATCTCGTGTTATAGGAAGGATCTCAGGTTTGGTATTAGAAGAATTGAGATATCACATCTCATGCTATCGGAAGGATCTCAGGTTTGGTATTAGAAGCATTGGGATATCACATCTCATGCTCTCAGAAGGGTGTCAGGATTGGAATGGGGAGGAGTTGGATATCACATCTCATGCTAAAGGGAGGGTCTCAGGTTTGGAAGGGGAAGGATTTGGATATCACATCTCATGTTATAGGACGGGTCTCAGGTTTGGTATTAGAAGCATTAAGATATCACATCTTATGGTATAGGAAGGGTTTCAGGATTGGAATGGGAAGGAGTTGGATATCATATCTCATGCTATAGGAAGGGTCTCAGGATTGGAATGGGAAGGAGTTTGATATCAAATCTCATGCCATAGGAAGGGTCTCAGGATTGGTATTAGAAGCATTGAGATATCACATCTCATGCTATCGGAAGTGTCTGAGGATTGGAATGGGAAGGAGTTGGATATCACATCTCATGCCATAGGAAGGATCTCAGGTTTGGTATTAGAAGCATTGAGATACATCTCATGCTAACGGAAGGGTATCAGGATTGGATTTGGAAGTAGTTGGATATCCCATCTCATGCTATAGGAAGGCTCTCAGGTTTGGAAGGGGAAGGAGTTGGATATCACATTTCCCATCTCATGCTATAGGAAGGGTCTCAGGTTTGGTATTAGAAGCATTGAGATATCACATCTCATGCTATAGGAAGGGTCTCAGGATTGAAATGGGAAGGAGTTGGATATCACATCTCATGCCATAGGAAGGGTCTCAGGTTTGGTATAAGCATTGAGATATCGCATCTCTGCTATCGGAAGGGTCTCAGGATTGGAATGGGAAGGAGCTGGATATCACATCTCATGCTAAAGGAAGGGTCTCAGGTTTGGAAGGGGAAGGATTTGGATATCACATCTCATGTTATAGGACGGGTCTCAGGTTTGGTATTAGAAGCATTAAGATATCACATCTTATGGTATAGGAAGGGTTTCAGGATTTGAATGGGAAGGAGTTGGATATCATATCTCATGCTATAGGAAGGGTCTCAGGATTGGAATGGGAAGGAGTTTGATATCAAATCTCATGCCATAGGAAGGGTCTCAGGATTGGTATTAGAAGCATTGAGATATCACATCTCATGCTATCGGAAGTGTCTGAGGATTGGAATGGGAAGGAGTTGGATATCACATCTCATGCTATAGGAAGGGTCTCAGGTTTGGTAGAAGCATTGAGATATCACATCTCATGCTATAGGAAGAGTCTCAGGATTGGAATGGGAAGGAGTTGGATATCACGTCTCATGTTAAAGGAAGGGTTTCAGGTTTGGTATTAGAAGCATTGAGATATCAAATCTCATGCTATAGGAAGGGTCTCAGGATTGGAATGGGAAGGACTTGGATATCACATCTCATGCTATAGGGAGGTTCTCAAGTTTGATATTAGAAGCATTGAGATAACAAATCTCATGATATGGGAAGGGTCACAGGATTGGAATGGGAAGGAGTTGGATATCACATCTCATGATAAAGGAAGGGTCTCAGGTTTGGAAGGGGAAGGATTTGGATATCACAACTCATGTTATAGGACGGGTGTCAGGTTTGATATTAGAAGCATTGAGATAGCAAGTCTCCTGGTATAGGAAGGTTCTCAGAATTGGAATGGGAAGGAGTTGGATATCACATCTCAAGCTATAGGAAGGGTCTCGGGATTGGAATGGGAAGGAGTTTGATATCAAATCTCATGCCATAGTATGGGTCTCAGGTTTGGTAGAAGCATTGGGATATCAAATCTCATGCTATCGGAAGGGTATCAGGATTGGATTTGGAAGTAGTTGGATATCCCATCTCATGCTATAGGAAGGGTCTCAGGTTGGAATGGGAAGGAGTTGGATATCACATCTCATGTTATAGGAAGGGTCTCAGGATAGGAATGGGAAGGACTTCGATATCACATCTCATGTTATAGGAAGGCTCTCAGGTTTGGAAGGGGAAGGAGTTGGATATCACATTTCATGTTAGATGTAGGATCTCAGGTTTGGTATTAGAGGCATTGAGACATCACATCTCATGCTATCAGAAGGGTCTAAGGATTGGAATGGGAAGGAGTTGGATATCACATCTCACGCTAAAGGGAGGGTCTCTGGTTTGGAAGGGGAAGGATTTGGATATTACATCTCATGTTATAGGAAGGATCTCAGGTTTGGTATTAGAAGCATTGAGATATCACATCTCATGCTATCGGAAGGATCTCAGGTTTGGTATTAGAAGCATTGAGATATCACATCTCATGCTATCAGAAGGGTCTCAGGATTGGAATGGGAAGGAGTTGGATATCACATCTCATGCTAAAGGGAGGGTCTCAGGTTTAGAAGGGGAAGGATTTGGATATCACATCTCATGTTATAGGAAGGATCTCAGGTTTGGTATTAGAAGCATTGAGATATCACATCTCATGCTAAAGGAAGGGTCTCAGGTTTGGTAGAAGCATTGAGATATCACATCTCATGCTATAGGAAGGGTCTCAGGATTGGAATGGGAAGGAGTTGGATATCACATCTCATGCCATAGGAAGGGTCTCAGGTTTGGTATAAGCATTGAGATATCACATCTCTGCTATCCAAAGGGTCTCAGGATTGAAATGGGAAGGACTTAGATATCACATCTCATGCTATAGGGAGGGTCTGTAGGGTATTTTGTGGAGATTTGGGGCCTGACGGTATTTTATTACCGCCGAAAAATAACTTAGCAATAATCACTCTTTGTATTCAGATTTGGCCATGTGCAACAATAATACAATGGACATGCATTATTTCAGCACCCAGACCTGCATATTTGGTATACGTGGTTGGTGGTATTTTGGTGAGCATAATTCCCTTGTTTTATTTGTGGCCCCAATGTCCAGAATCCCTTATCTTTGCTTAGATTTTTCGTGTGATCACTAGAGAGACCTCAGACCTACATTTTAGGAATACCACATTTTCAGTGATAGTGTTGGTGTGCCACCATGGGCGAACTCACTGACTTATTTACGACAGAGAGCTATATATGGTAGTCTTGTGGTAATTTCCACTACCTTATATACGGTAGGGAGCTATGTTCAGAGAGTCTCTCTTCCCGTTGGCTCATGTACCTCCAACAAGCTATGCTACAGTCACTCACAATTATTCATACTGATTCTGACATGCACACATCTGTCTTAAAATGACCATTGCACTGTTTAAAAATCTCCCCACATCATTGGCATTGTAATGGTAAATAGTCAATACACCACCCGTCTGTTTTCAAATATTTTTCTGTATTATAAAAGTTGCATTTAAACACGATCTCATTCTTTACAGAAATAAATAAAATGGTACAGTAAAAGCATTGTCTATGACACACTGCAAAGAGAGTGGCGGAGAACAGAACTCAAATTGCAACATTAGCATTTGATTAAGGCATGCACAGGAATCCTACACTGACTGCATATTACCGTACACACTCAGCTCCCACACTTCTCATTACCTTATCTTTTTAGTTGTTCTCTTTGGCTGTTCTCTTTGTGAATGTGGCTCCCTTGGATTAACTCCAGCAAAAAGGAACGCTTGCCTTCTCAAACCGGGGTCATTGCCTGGAATTCTCAGCTTTTGCAGATAGGAACGCCTCAGCCAGTGGAAAGGTCCTTCTTTCAGCTCTCCCCAATCTCGACTGCCAAATCTTGACTGTAGCAGGACGCAGGGATCTGCATTCAGTCAGGAGTCCCACAGCCAGGTCTTCTCCCCAGTAGTGCAGAAAAATGTCTCCCTGTCTTTTTCCCCGATACTGCCCACTAAAACTTTCATCTCAGCCCTCTGTATGACGTGTCCCAATGAAATCCATCATCTCTCATCCTCCTACTCTTCAACAATAGCTTCGCTTATACATTTGCAATTGTTGCAAATCTGACTTCCTTCTTCCTGCAGTTACTGTGCACAAAAACACGGAGAAGCAGACAAAGAAGAGAAGAAAAAAAAAATCTGCACACACATTTAAATGGCTTTCAGAGTATGCCTAATTCTGCAGTGGAGAACACATTTTATTAGTGGGTTATGTTAAATAAGGTTTTATTAGTCAGGTTAATGGTTAATAGGTTAGCTGTTAATTTTCAAATGTGTCTCTCGCACCATAGGCATTTCAGGTGAAAATAGTGTGCATTTTTAAATGAGCACGTGTGCTTTTAACTGTAAAAATAGATTTGCATCTTATATGTTAAAATCGTTTTTGACTGAATAGTCTGTCTTTCCTTGTTAATCAGGTAACCCATATAGCAATGCACCGCACCCTTGTGGTGGTGCTGCGAAAAAAATTGCTACCTGTGCAGTAGTGCTGTACTCTGTGCTGTTTGCTACCTGTGTAGTAGTGCTGTACTCTGTGCTGTTTGCTACCTGTGCAGTAGTGCTGTACTCTGTACTGTAACACGCCAAATATCCTTACATATACCCTCCTTTTGTTTTTAGAACTTGGCTATAATCCAAGCCAATTCCTAAAAACAACTTGTTCTTTTTTTTTTTTACAATATAGCAATCCAACAAAATGAATATTCATGTGCATCAATGAAAATTTGCAATCAACATTTCATCTGAGTCCATCAGTTCATAAAATGTTCCACATTTGCCTTCTCAGTGGAAGTGGCATTACTTTAAGTTTAAATTTTCCAAGTCAATTAAAAACAACGAAATAAAACAACTAACTAAAACAAATAATTAATATAACAAATTAAAATAAATAATTAAAATAATAAATACGTGGAACTTCATATGCCGGAACTTCTGTTTTGTCTCTTTTGGTATGTCCCGACCAGCGATGTTATTCGGTTCATTCGAGTATTCTTTCATCTTGGCAATCTTGAATCCACAGCAGTCATCTCTTTTGGCATTCCGGTTATTTTGTCTTCACCTCCACCTGGAGGCAGGCATCTTTTGGTCTTCATCCAGGGGACTCCAGGACTCCATCGTCTCTCCCGTGGGCTCTGATCTCGGAACCTCCGATCAAATAATGTTAATTGTCTAAATCAAAATAGAAAATAAACAAATTAAGTACATAGCATAATACTAACTTCATCCTTTTGCCAAAAATAAAACATGCTTGGTAAAAATATTTCATTTTTTTTTTTTCTGAAATTAAACACAAGTTAAAAGAAAACAAGCAGATATTCAATATTTAACACACTTTCTCTCTGCACACCAACCATGAGCTTCCATTATATGTGCATTTATTTATTTATTTATTTATTTATATTATATATTTTTACATATATTACAGTGTTTATGTACCATCATAACAATCAACTTTTTAACTTCTTTGTCACTGCCTCCTGATTGTACCCATTAATTTCTCTTTTTGTGTTCAAGGGATTTTATCTGTTTCTACATGCTCAAGCCGCCTGATCTCATGTCTGGGATGGCATGGTTTGATTTGATTTACATGGACAAATTGCTCTATTGCTGTTTCACCTTCATTTTTCAAAATTTTATACACTACAGGAGAGATCTTATCTATAATCCGAAATGGCCCCTGCCAGGCTGCTAGAAATTTAGAATTTTTCTGTTTACTTTTTCCAAAATGAAACTTGTACACCTGATCCCCTACACTGTATTCCTTTGCTGATGTCTTTTTATCATAATATGACTTTGCACTGTCAGCAGCTCTTTCCAGATTTCTCTGCACAAAAGCAAATGCATGTTGCAAATGCCTCCTCAGTTCATCAATATATTCATGAACTGTGGATGCACTCACTAGAGTTTGCTGATGTGTTCTGTATAGTAGGTGTTGTGGTAACACCATTTTCCTACCTGTCAAGACCTCATGAGGGCTAACACCTGTTGCTTTGGCAGGAGTCGATCTGATTGCCATCAAAACCAATGGTAAACGTAAATCCCAGCTGGAACCTGCTTCTGCCACAAATTTCTTTAAAATATCCACAACAGACCTATTGCTTCTTTCAACTGTACCTGAAGACGCCGCCCGATATGCGATATGTAGTTTCCTTTTCACACCTAGTATTTGCCATACTTTACTCATTAGAGTACTTGTGAAATGACTTCCTCTGTCTGACTCAATTCTTTGTGGCAACCCAAACCTTGAGAACACATGGTTCACCAGCAATGTGGCTGCTGTTTGCGCACTACAATCTGGTGCAGGAATGCATTCAATCCACTTTGACATCAAACATACCACACTCAAAATATAACGGTGTCCCCTGCTCGACCTTTTTAAAGGACCTACATAGTCTATTTGCAAATCTGACCATGGGAGAGTTAGGCCTCTTTTCATCAATGGTGCTCTATGCATTGGTGAAGCAGGTTTAAATTGGGCGCATACTAGACATCCTCTAGTATATAATTCCACATCTTGGGACATATGTGGCCAGTAAGCATAATCTTTTAATATTTCTAATGTTTTTTGTGAACCTCTATGGCCTGCAGTTATGGCATCATGTGCATGGTGTAACATCAGTCCTCTGAATGAAAGGGGTACTACCCACTGTATTTGTCCTGTTATGGACTCTCTAATCATGAGTCCATCCTGTAATCTGATTCGTGTTTTGTTCTTTAATAACACCCTCAACTCTTCTTTTCCCATACAATCATTTTCTGTTAAAGGATTTTGTTCAGGATCTATCAAATGATTATAATAGATTCCCAAAATTTGATCATTCTTTTGTGCCTCAATCAAATCTTGGTCTGGCGTGTCATGACTCCACTGCACCACCGGTTGATCTACCTCCTTTGGTGCTTTAGAACGTGTCACTGCATCAATTTGTATTTCACCCATTAAATAATCAATATGTAGCAATTCTCCCATCACAGCCCCAATCTTAGCCAGATGGTCTGCCTTATCATTTCCCTCCTTATCCTCTCCTGGTGTTTTTAAATGCCCACGAATTTTTCTCCAGTATATTGTTAAATTATTTTCTGACACCAATTTGTCTATGGCTTGTATCATTTTTCCATGTTTAAGTGGCTTTTTGTTGTATGTAACCATGCCTCTTGCTTTCCAACCAGGCAAATACTCCACAAAGCTATTCCGTGCATAGTCAGAATCAGTCACCAGGACAATTTCACTGAACTTTTTATCAACTGCAGTAGCAATTGCTTTATAAATGGCTGCCAATTCCGCCACCTGACTGCTCCTATCTCCAATCCTCATCCCTATACTGGGAACGCCTTCACATTTCAACCAGACATTTCCTATTCCTGCCACTAATTGTTTATTACTGTCATTTTCAATGTGAAAAGCACAACCATCCACATATACAGTTGGCAAATCCTTGCATGTTTTTTCATCAAAAGCTTTGTGTGATGATTGTTCAAATTCCTGCAAACTAGTTTCCACTTCCATTTCATTTGGTATTTGTTCAGCTGCACAGTCATGTAAGTCAGCTAATCCTTGAGCAATTGGGCTCTTTTTATTTTGTCCATATCTCACTTCTACGGGAAAACCTTGTAATGCCAGCGTCCATGAAGTGATTCTGGATTGCGCCAGATTGCCTGATCTAATTCTTTTACTCTCTAAAAATTGCAAAGGTTGATGATTTGTTTCAATAATCACCTTTTCTCCCTGAACAATGGGGCGGAAATGTTGTAGCGCCCACACAGTGGTTAATAGGGCCTTTTCACATTCATTAAATTTCATTTCAACTTGGGAAAATGCCTTACTTGCATATGCAATGGTTTTGTGATTCAAATCGTGTTTTTGTGATAATACTGCTGACATACAATGTTCAGAACAACCGATTTCTATAAAGAAATCCCTGTCCTTTATGGGGTATGCTAAACATGGTGCCTTTACAAGACATTCCTTCAATCTAGCCACTGCATCAGACTGCTCTCTTTCCCATCTCCAGGGAGTATCTAGTTTAAGCAGTTTAGTCAATGGTTGAGTGATTTCTGCATAATTCTCAATGAACTTTCTGGTATAGCCTGTCATCCCTTATAAACATTTTACTCCTTTCACATCTTTAGGATCTTTTAATCTTTGTATGGATTCTATTTTCTTCCTTTGTGGATTTAGCCCACGTTCAGTCACTTCATGCCCTAGAAAGTTCACTTTTTTCTTGCACAATTGTGCTTTTTGCAAAGATACTTTGGCGCCTGCTTTCTGCAATTGGCCAAGTACATGTCTGATTTCATCAAAATGGCTTTTCAGGCTTTTATTTTTTATCAGGACATCGTCCACATAAACTATTGTTCCTCTTTCCGCTGCATCCGGCATGGCCTTTCTCAAAAATATGCCAAATTCACTCCCACTATTGATGTACCCGAACGGAGCTCTAAGCCAGGCATATTGAGTCCTGTCAAATGTAAAGGAAAATAAGTGTTGTATCTCCTCTGCCAATGGCACACACCAATATCCAGATGTGAGATCTAACGTGGTAAATACATTTGAACCATGTATCTGAGCTAGGCCCTGATCAATGAATGGTAGTGGCCATCTAGATACTGGTACTCTTTTATTTAACTCTCTTAAGTCTGCACACAGCCGCCATTGACCATTTGGCTTTAACACACCTAAAATAGGCGTATTGGATGTGCTATGAATGGGCCTGATTATTCCCCGTGATTCCAAATTTTTAATAATCTCTGCCAATGATTCTAAACATGCCAGCGGTAGTCTATACTGGCGTACAAACACTGGATTTCTGCTACAACCTTCTGGTAGTGTGGCCACATGCAAATCAGTTAAACCACAATCATAAGCATCTTTTGCAAATACATCCTTAAACTCCATAAATATTTTCCTCAGGTCGTCCCTATCCTTATCGCTGTCACATGCATCCGCTAAGGAGATCTGCTCTTCTACCATTCTGGAAAATTCTGGAAACTCTTCTGGTAAAGGAATCTCAGCGCTTTCCTCTAACTGTGTGGCTGTGTCTTTTTGTAGAGCTGCCACTTTTAAATATTTTGGCATATCAGCTTCCACTTCAATGAGCTGATTTCCTGTTTCATTTTCATTTAAATTAAATATTATGCAATCCTCTTGATGGCAGCACACTGTCTCATTTGAACCATAAGGATACACAGAATGAATTTTAAATATTCCTTTGGGCTGAGAGTCCAGGTGTTCTGGCAACTCGCCCTTGGCATCTACATATTTTTCAGGAATATTCCCAATCACCATGTTATTTAAATCTGCCGTATAATGTGATTTTTGTATGGCCATTCCTAATGGGGAGTTTTCCTCTAAATGAATATCCTGACAACCTTTATTATTTACCATGATTTTTACAGATCCCTCACCAATGTCTACCAATGGAATGTATTCATAATCCAGGCCTTGCTGTTTTATGGATTCATTCAGGCATACAAATGCATCAGAGCCTTTCATCTGCTGCCCATTTTTGCATTTCAGTGTTATTGCAAACCGTTTTGTAAATGCAGGAATAATAGTATCTTTCCTTATTTGTAATTCGATGGCATAAGGAACCAGTTGTGCACAATGATAAGCCCTTCTTTTGTCTTCAAATTCAGGTGCCGGACCACCTAGGCGTGACCATATTTTTTGATTAAGGAAATCTAACACCATACACATTCTGTGCATGATGTCATTGCCCATGTAAAATTCATTTTGTGCTCCACTCACTATCCATACATTATGGTAAATTGTTTTCTGCCCAATGCTAATTTTAAGCATGCATCTGCCTGCAATTCGGTTTTCAAAGTCTGGACTGTCCAACCCAGAAACATATTGGTTTTTAATCCTAAATTTCGGGATTTCTTCCCTCTCCATAATTTTTTGCAACAATTTCTCATTAATGAAACTCCTTTCATGTTCAAGTGCTAAAGTGGCTTTTATTGTTTTAAGATAATCATTTATACCAACATGAACCCATGGTTGCTCATCTTCCATGTGTATTTCTGCCAGAGTGGTAATGTGTTTTTCTGAATCTGTTTTAGGAGCAATATTCTGTTTGCATGTTTTCTCTTTTAAATAGAAACGTAATGTGTGCTCATCTATGGCAGTCTGCCAATCTTTCCTTGGGTCCAAGTATATTTGTACAGGTAGTTTTTCATTGTCGCTCTGCATTTTGTCTTGACACATTAATATAACAGTGACACTAGGTATGCAGCTATTCTGGAGATATACCTCCACAGCATCATCTGTTTTGGCAACGGTGTGACATTCATTTATATTGCTGTTTTGTGATTTTAGTTTCTTAGGCCTCAATGGTTTTTTGGTTAAGGACCACAGCACTCCATTCACCCCATCTATGAGAGGAGACAATCTTTTCAGGCAATCTGTCCCCATCAGAAATGGAATTTCACAAATAGATGTGATCAATACCTCTTGTTTCATTCTGTGCTTTCCTATTTTTATGTCAACCTCAGTTACACCTATGATGGGCACCTCCTCCCCATTAAAGTTATGCACTGGGCCTTGATTTTCCTTCACTGTGATCTGACTCTGTGGAGGCCTCCCTTCATTGATACTCTTTACCAGCTCCTTGGACATAATTGTGGCCTGTGCGCCAGTGTCAATCATAGCAAAGGTGTGGCATTTTTCTTCTACAGTGATGGGTGCATAATATCTGTCCTCAACTTCCTCTAATACACATAAGAAATGTGAATTCTTACTGATTTCAGGGCTCACCTTTCTCAGGTCTTTTTGACTTTTGGCTAAGCACATTGGTAAATGAAAAGACATTTTTCCCTCCTTTTTACCCATTTCTGTGCGAGATATTTTATTCATTTCTCCATGTTCAGAGGTTTTTTGGAGTGTGGCCACTGTTCGCCCATCCATCTGGGTAACATCAGAGACCACCTTCCAACCTTCCAACTGAACATGTGTAACAACATCATTCAGCAATTTGTCATTTTTTAATTCTGTGCATTTGTGATCATTTAGTGTAATACCAGCCCTTTCAGCCTCTTCAAAAATATGTGGCTCAACGAATTCTTCAGGTGATTGACTTGTACCCTCCTTGTGAGTATTTCCTTTTTCTGTCTGTGTTTGGTCATTGTTTTGCTTGCCCAGGGAAGGAGCTATGCCATCCCCACTTACTCCCTGTTCACTGGTATTCCCCATGCATGAGTCATTTTTCTTAAATCTGTTCCTTTGTTCTTTTGGAATTCCTAATGTTTCTTTTTCATTTGTGCAAATCTTTACTGTTTTATTTAGCTCTAAGTTAAACCGTACCTCTTTTTTAGAAATATTTGCACTTTCTATCACAATTTCATTTACTGGTACTTTCATTTTTAATCCATTAGGCATCTCAGAGTCGGTATGCAAAATTATATCAGAGCAATCTGTCATTTTGGCACTTTCACTGGTATTCCCCATGCATGAGTCATTTTTCTTAAATCTGTTCCTTTGTTCTTTTGGAATTCCTAATGTTTCTTTTTCATTTGTGCAAATCTTTACTGTTTTATTTAGCTCTAAGTTAAACCGTACCTCTTTTTTAGAAGTATTTGCACTTTCTATCACAATTTCATTTACTGGTACTTTCATTTTTAATCCATTAGGCATCTCAGAGTCGTTATGCAAAATTATATCAGAGCAATCTGTCATTTTGGCACTGCAGTTATCATGAGTACTTAGTCACTTTTCGGAAGCCCCCCGGTCATTGCTATGGCCATCAGCCCCCTCTTTGGAAGGTTGTTTTTGCGCTGTATAGAGCTTTCCTATTTGCTCAGCTAACATTTTCACTTGGGCCTCAAGGCACTGGAACCTTTCCATCTCTCTAGGATCCTCTTTCTGTGGCCTAGGTCGATATTGGTTGTTTTCCCCCTGATTGGATCTATTCTGATACCTCTCAGGTGATTGATGTCGTTTGGGATGGTTTCTGAACTGTTGATTCATTTGTGGAGGGGAGCGGGTTGCACCCATCCTTTGATTATAGTCCCCTGGTGGGGAATCATTGTACTGGCGTGGACTGTAGTTCACGTTTTGCCTCATGTCCTGTCTCTCAGATTGTGGGTACTGGCCCCTATGTTGATTTCCATTATCAGTAAATCGATCCACATATCGGGGCCTATCCTGATTACCATATATCATGGTGTTGGGATCAAACCTACTCTGTGTCCCCAATGACTGGTAGGGACCATCATTTCTTTGATCTTGATTTTGTCTCTGGTTATTGTTCATACCTGCCATATCAGGCCGATATCCTACCCGGGGTCTATCCCCTAAATATCTAGGGCTGATGTAGCTCTCTCTATTACTAGGATCATGTGTTTGGAACATTGGTACAGGAAATGGCGATCTTTGTTGATTACCCCTTTGTTCAGGGGTCACATTATTTTTACCTTGGCTTTGAGCAGACTCAAGGGACATTTTGGCTGACCTGATTTCCATTACTGTGGCTGAGGGTTCTTTAGATTTAGGCCTGGTATCTTTCATTTTATCACTTTCTCTACCCTGACAATAGAGTACCTCATATAGCTTTGTGCTTTGATGTACAATCCATTCAAGGAACTTGTCACGGTCAAATTCACGGACCAATTGGGATATGATGTCTTTCTGTAGCCCATAGAAGTATGCAGTTTTAAACTCATTGGAATTTGAGTCAAAAGATATATCAAAGCGAGAGAATGCTCTTTTTAAGTCTTGTAAGAATTGGCGAGGGGATGTATTAGGTCCAGCAGTAATTGTGTACGCGACTTTCTTTGCCTCCTGCAATGACTGAAAAGGAGAAAAATGACGCCTAATTTCTTTTTCAAACTCCAGCCATGTCATATTCTGCTGTTCATTTAATCCCCTTATGATGCTGGCCGTCGGGGCATCTAAAGTTAAATGAAAATATTGTCTGTACTGTTCCCTAGGTATCTGGAGTGCTTTAAAAATGTCATGTACCGCTTCTAAGTGATCCTCAATGCAGCATTCACCTCCCTTTTTAAATGGTTTGATCAGGGCTTTAATGGATTTCATTATTTTTATGGGGCTACTTGTTGCAATACATGGAATTGCACTATTTTGTGATTCAATCCTGTTTTCAGGTGTATGATATTGGTGGCTGCCCCCAATGGGAGTATCAAATCCCCCAAGGGCGCTGCAACCAAGTTCAGTCACCGGCCCAGTCACTGGGGCACTAGCTCTTTGGGCAGAGCTAGAATTCACCTCCACTCCATTGAATGTGGTACCCTGCCGCCTCTCCTGGGACCTGGGAATGCACATTTGCTGTTCTAAGTCCTTACACTTTTTAAGGAGTCAGTTGGCTTCATCTTGCAAATAATTATTTTCATCATTCATTTTATTAATCACCTCCTGCATATCGCACATTTGCATTTGGCATTCATTGAACTCTTTATTTCTCTTGTCTCTTTCTTGAATCATTTTAATCATTTCTTGTTCTGCACTCTGGAGATCACCTTCTTTTTCGCAATGTTCTTTTTGTAAAATCTGCATTTCTGAAACAACCTCATCTTTATCCTGCCTAATGTGATCCACTAAGGCTTTTAAGTGTGCCAATTCTTGCTCACTATCTTCAAATTGTTTCTTGCTTTTGGATAACTGAGTATCAAAGTCTCTGCATTTTAATTGCATGTCTTTTTGGCATACATCCAATTCTGCTCTCAACATTTCCTGATTTTTACTTGCCCCCTCTAATTCAGTCTTTAACCTGTTAATTAGCTGAGTATCATTCTCTTGCATTCGCAGGGACTTGTTTAAAATAAACCATATTTTGCCGCATAGCCGTATTAAACAGTCTTTCTCTGCACTTTTATCGGCTGCATTCAATAATCTTGTAAGGCAGACCTGAATTATGCTGCCTTCTGCAAAAATATTGTCTAGTTTTTCTTTCTGCACCTCACCCTGAATGCGGTTACTCCATTCTAACGTGCTATTCGAAGACCAATTCCCATGTGCAAATAACTTTGCCTCTAAATATTGCACTAGATCTGAGAATGTGGTTTCCCTTTGTGACATTCTGAAATTCGTTTTTAGTGGCACACTGCTATTATAAAATGGGTTCCCTTTAATGTGCAAATGGCAGTGTGAGACACACTTGCCACGCCCAGTAGGTACTCTATGATCACTTTCCCGGCCTGCAACGCACCATTAATATGTAGGGTATTTTGTGGAGATTTGGGGCCTGACGGTATTTTATTACCGCCGAAAAATAACTTAGCAATAATCACTCTTTGTATTCAGATTTGGCCATGTGCAACAATAATACAATGGACATGCATTATTTCAGCACCCAGACCTGCATATTTGGTATACGTGGTTGGTGGTATTTTGGTGAGCATAATTCCCTTGTTTTATTTGTGGCCCCAATGTCCAGAATCCCTTATCTTTGCTTAGATTTTTCGTGTGATCACTAGAGAGACCTCAGACCTACATTTTAGGAATACCACATTTTCAGTGATAGTGTTGGTGTGCCACCATGGGCGAACTCACTGACTTATTTACGACAGAGAGCTATATATGGTAGTCTTGTGGTAATTTCCACTACCTTATATACGGTAGGGAGCTATGTTCAGAGAGTCTCTCTTCCCGTTGGCTCATGTACCTCCAACAAGCTATGCTACAGTCACTCACAATTATTCATACTGATTCTGACATGCACACATCTGTCTTAAAATGACCATTGCACTGTTTAAAAATCTCCCCACATCATCGGCATTGTAATGGTAAATAGTCAATACACCACCCGTCTGTTTTCAAATATTTTTCTGTATTATAAAAGTTGCATTTAAACACAATCTCATTCTTTACAGAAATAAATAAAATGGTACAGTAAAAGCATTGTCTATGACACACTGCAAAGAGAGTGGCGGAGAACAGAACTCAAATTGCAACATTAGCATTTGATTAAGGCATGCACAGGAATCCTACACTGACTGCATATTACCGTACACACTCAGCTCCCACACTTCTCATTACCTTATCTTTTTAGTTGTTCTCTTTGGCTGTTCTCTTTGTGAATGTGGCTCCCTTGGATTAACTCCAGCAAAAAGGAACGCTTGCCTTCTCAAACCGGGGTCATTGCCTGGAATTCTCAGCTTTTGCAGATAGGAACGCCTCAGCCAGTGGAAAGGTCCTTCTTTCAGCTCTCCCCAATCTCGACTGCCAAATCTTGACTGTAGCAGGACGCAGGGATCTGCATTCAGTCAGGAATCCCACAGCCAGGTCTTCTCCCCAGTAGTGCAGAAAAATGTCTCCCTGTCTTTTTCCCCGATACTGCCCACTAAAACTTTCATCTCAGCCCTCTGTATGACGTGTCCCAATGAAATCCATCATCTCTCATCCTCCTACTCTTCAACAATAGCTTCGCTTATACATTTGCAATTGTTGCAAATCTGACTTCCTTCTTCCTGCAGTTACTGTGCACAAAAACACGGAGAAGCAGACAAAGAAGAGAAGAAAAAAAAAATCTGCACACACATTTAAATGGCTTTCAGAGTATGCCTAATTCTGCAGTGGAGAACACATTTTATTAGTGGGTTATGTTAAATAAGGTTTTATTAGTCAGGTTAATGGTTAATAGGTTAGCTGTTAATTTTCAAATGTGTCTCTCGCACCATAGGCATTTCAGGTGAAAATAGTGTGCATTTTTAAATGAGCACGTGTGCTTTTAACTGTAAAAATAGATTTGCATCTTATATGTTAAAATCGTTTTTGACTGAATAGTCTGTCTTTCCTTGTTAATCAGGTAACCCATATAGCAATGCACCGCACCCTTGTGGTGGAGCTGCGAAAAAAATTGCTACCTGTGCAGTAGTGCTGTACTCTGTGCTGTTTGCTACCTGTGTAGTAGTGCTGTACTCTGTGCTGTTTGCTACCTGTGCAGTAGTGCTGTACTCTGTACTGTAACATGCCAAATATCCTTACAGGTCTCAGTTTTGATATTAGAAGCATTTTGATATCACATCTCATGCTATCGGAAGGGTCTCAGGATTGGAATGAGAAGGAGCTGGATATCACATCTCATGCTAAAGGAAGGGTCTCAGGTTTGGAAGGGGAAGGATTTGGATATCACATCTCATGTTATAGGACGGGTCACACGTTTGGTATTAGAAGCATTAAGATATCACATCTCATGGTATAGGAAGGGTTTCAGGATTGGAATGGGAAGGAGTTGGAAATCATATCTCATGCTATAGGAAGGGTCTCAGGATTGGATTGGGAAGGAGTTTGATATCAAATCTCATGCCATAGGAAGGGTCTCAGGTTTGGTATTAGAAGCATTGAGATATCACATCTCATGCTATAGGAAGTGTCTGAGGATTGGAATGGGAAGGAGTCGGATATCACATCTCATGCTATAGGAAGGGTCTCAGGTTTGGTAGAAGCATTGAGATATCGCATCTCATGCTATAGGAAGAGTCTCAGGATTGGAATGGGAAGGAGTTGGATATCACATCTCATGCTATAGGACGGCTCTCAGGTTTGGAAGGGGAAGGAGTTGGATATCACATTTCATGTTAGAGGTAGGATCTCAGGTTTGGTATTAGAGGCATTGAGACATCACATCTCATGCTATCAGAAGGGTCTCAGGATTGGAATGGGAAGGAGTTGGATATCACATCTCACGCTAAAGGGAGGGTCTCAGGTTTGGAAGGGGAAGGATTTGGATATCACATCTCATGTTATAGGAAGGATCTCAGGTTTGGTATTAGAAGCATTGAGATATCACATCTCATGCTATCGGAAGGATCTCAGGTTTGGTATTAGAAGCATTGAGACATCACATCTCATGCTATCAGAAGGGTCTCAGGATTGGAATGGGAAGGAGTTGGATATCACATCTCATGCTAAAGGGAGGGTCTCAGGTTTGGAAGGGGAAGGATTTGGATATCACATCTCATGTTATAGGAAGGATCTCAGGTTTGGTATTAGAAGCATTGAGATATCACATCTCATGCTATAGTAAGGGTTTCAGGATTGGAATGGGAAGGAGTTGGATATCACATCTCATGCTAAAGGAAGGGTGTCAGGTTTGGTAGAAGCATTGAGATATCCCATCTCATGCTATAGGAGGGGTCTCAGGATTGGAATGGGAAGGAGTTGGATATCACATCTCATGCCATAGGAAGGGTCTCAGGTTTGGTATAAGCATTGAGATATCACATCTCTGCTATCCAAAGGGTCTCAGGATTGGAATGGGAATGACTTAGATATCACATCTCATGCTATAGGGAGGGTCTCAGTTTTGATATTAGAAGCATTGAGATATCACATCTCATGCTATCGGAAGGGTCTCAGGATTGGAATGAGAAGGAGCTGGATATCACATCTCATGCTAAAGGAAGGGTCTCAGGTTTGGAAGGGGAAGGATTTGGATATCACCTCTCATGTTATAGGACGGGTCACACGTTTGGTATTAGAAGCATTAAGATATCATATCTCATGGTATAGGAAGGGTTTCAGGATTGGATTGGGAAGGAGTTTGATATCAAATCTCATGCCATAGGAAGGGTCTCAGGTTTGGTATTAGAAGCATTGAGATATCACATCTCATGCTATAGGAAGTGTCTGAGGATTGGAATGGGAAGGAGTCGGATATCACATCTCATGCTATAGGTAGGGTCTCAGGTTTGGTAGAAGCATTGAGATATCACATCTCATGCTATAGGAAGAGTCTCAGGATTGGAATGGGAAGGAGTTGGATATCACATCTCATGCTAAAGGAAGGGTCTCAGGTTTGGAAGGGGAAGGATTTGGATATCACATCTCATGTTATAGGACGGGTCTCAGGTTTGGTATTAGAAGCATTAAGATATCACATCTCATGGTGTAGGAAGGGTTTCAGGATTGGAATGGGAACGAGTTGGATATCATATCTCATGCTTTAGGAAGGGTCTCAGGATTGGATTGGGAAGGAGTTTGATATCAAATCTCATGCCATAGGAAAGGTCTCAGGTTTGGTATTAGAAGCATTGAGATATCACATCTCATGCTATAGGAAGTGTCTGAGGATTGGAATGGGAAGGAGTCGGATATCACATCTCTTGCTATAGGAAGGGTCTCAGGTTTGGTAGAAGCATTGAGATATCACATCTCATGCTATAGGAAGAGTCTCAGGATTGGAATGGGAAGGAGTTGGATATCACGTCTCATGTTATAGGAAGGGTCTCAGGTTTGGTAGTAGAAACATTGAGATATCAAATCTCATGCTATAGGAAGGGACGCAGGATTGGAATGGGACGGAGTTTGATATCACATCTCATGCTATAGGAAGGGTCCAGGTTTGGTATTAGAAGCATTGAGATATCGCATCTCATGCTATAGGAAGGGTCTCAGGATTGGAATGGGAAGGAGTTGGATATCACATCTCATGCCATAGGAAGGGTCTCAGGTTTGGTATAAGCATTGAGATATAACATCTCTGCTATCGGAAGTGTCTCAGGATTGGGATGGGAAGGAGTTGGATATCACATCTCATACTATAGGAAGGGTCTCAGGTTCGGAACGGGAAGGAGTTGGATATCCCATCTCATGTTATAGGACGGGTCTCAGGTTTGGTATTAGAAGCATTGAGATATCACATTGCATGCTGTAGGAAGGGTTTCAGGTTTGGAATGGGAAGGAATTGGATATCACATCTCATGTCATAGCAAGGATCTCAGGTTTGGTATTGGAAGCATTGAGATATCACATCTCATGCTATAGGCATGGTCTCAGGATTGGAATGGGAAGGAGTTGGATATTACATTCCTGCTATAGGAAGGGTCTCATGTTTGGAATGGGAAGGAGTTGGATACCACATATGCTATAGGAAGGGTCTCAGGTTTGGAACGGGAAGGAGTTGGATATCACATCTCATGTTATAGGAAGGGTCTCAGGTTTGGTATAAGCATTGAGATATCACATCTCTGCTATCGGAAGTGTCTCAGGATTGGAATGGGAAGGAGTTGGATATCCCATCTCAGGCTATAGGAAGGGTCTCAGGTTTGGTATTAGAAGCATTGAGATGTCACATCTCATGCTAAAGGAAGGGTCTCAGATTGGAATGGGAAGGAGTTGGATATCACATCTCATGCTATATGAAGTGACTCAGGATTCGAATGGGAAGGAGTTTGATATCACATCTCATGCCATAGGAAGGGTCTCAGGTTTGGTAGAAGCATTGAGATATCACATCTCATGCTATCAGAAGGGTCTCAGGATTGGATTGGGAAGGAGTTGGATATCCCATATCATGCTATAGGAAGGGTCTCAGGTTTGGTATTAGAAGCATTGAGATATCACGTCTCATGCTATAGGAAGGGTCTCAGGATTGGAATGGGAAGGAGTTGGATATCACATTTCATGTTAGAGGTAGGATCTCAGGTTTGTTAGAGGCATTGAGATATCACATCTCATGCTATCAGAAGGGTCTCAGGGTTGGAATGGGAAGGAGTTGGATATCACATCTCATGCCAAATGGAGGGTCTCAGGTTTGGAAAGGGAAGGATTTGGATATCACATCTCGTGTTATAGGAAGGATCTCAGGTTTGGTATTAGAAGAATTGAGATATCACATCTCATGCTATCAGAAGGATCTCAGGTTTGGTATTAGAAGCATTGAGATATCACATCTCATGCTCTCAGAAGGGTCTCAGGATTGGAATGGGAAGGAGTTGGATATCACATCTCATGCTTTAGGAAGGGTCTCAGGATTGGAATGGGAAGGAGTTTTATATGACATCACATGCCATAGGAAGGATCTCAGGTTTGGTATTAGAAGCATTGAGACATCACATCTCATGTTATAGGAAGGGTCTCAGGATTGGAATGGGAAGGAGTTGGATATCACATCTCATGCTATAGGAAGGGTCTCAGGTTTGGTATAAGCATTGAGATATCACATCTCATGCTATAGGAAGGGTCTCAGGATTGGAATGGGAAGGAGTTGGATATCATATCTCATGCTATAGGGAGGGTCTCACGTTTGGAAAGGGAAGGAGTAGGATATCACATTTCATGTTAGAGGTAGGATCTCAGGTTTGGTATTAGAGGCATTGAGATATCACATCTCATGCTATCAGAAGGGTCTCATGATTGGAATGGGAAGGAGTTGGATATCACATCTCATGCTAAAGGGAGGGTCTCAGGTTTGGAAGGGGAAGGATTTGGATATCACATCTCATGTTATAGGAAGGATCTCAGGTTTGGTATTAGAAGCATTGAGATATCACATCTCATGCTATCGGAAGGGTATCAGGATTGGATTTGGAAGTAGTTGGATATCCCATCTCATGCGATAGGAAGGGTCTCAGGTTGGAATGGGAAGGTGTTGGGTATCACATCTCATGTTATAGGAAGGGTCTCAGGATTGGAATGGGAAGGACTTCGATATCACATCTCATGTTATAGGAAGGCTCTCAGGTTTGGAAGGGGAAGGAGTTGGATATCACATTTCATGTTAGAGGTAGGATCTCAGGTTTGGTATTAGAGGCATTGAGATATCACATCTCATGCTATCAGAAGGCTCTAAGGATTGGAATGGGAAGGAGTTGGATATCACATCTCATGCCAAAGGGAGGGTCTCAGGTTTGGAAGGGGAAATATTTGGATATCACATCTCGAGTTATAGGAAGGATCTCAGGTTTGGTATTAGAAGAATTGAGATATCACATCTCATGTTATCGGAAGGATCTCAGGTTTGGTATTAGAAGCATTGAGATATCACATCTCATGCTATCAGAAGGGTCTCAGGATTGGAATGGGAAGGAGTTGGATATCCCATCTCATGCTATTGGAAGGGTCTCAGGTTGGAATGGGAAGGAGTTGGATATCACATCTCATGCCATAGGAAGGATCTCAGGTTTGGTATTAGAAGCATTGAGACATCACATCTCATGTTATAGGAAGGGTCTCAGGTTTGGTATAAGCATTGAGATATCACATCTCATGCTATAGGAAGGGTCTCAGGATTGGAATGGGAAGTATTTGGATATCACATCTCATGCTATAGGGAGGGTCTAACGTTTGGAAAGGGAAGGAGTAGGATATCACATTTCATGTTAGAGGTAGGATCTCAGGTTTGGTATTAGATGCATTGAGATATCACATCTCATGCTATCAGAAGGGTCTCAGGATTGGAATGGGAAGGAGTTGGATATCACATCTCATGCTAAAGGGAGGGTCTCAGGTTTGGAAGGGGAAGGATTTTGATATCACATCTCATGTTATAGGAAGGAAATCAGGTTTGGTATTAGAAGCATTGAGATATCACATCTCATGCTAAAGGGAGGGTCTCACGTTTGGAAGGGGAAGGATTTGGATATCACATCTCATGTTATAGGAAGGATCTCAGGTTTGGTATTAGAAGCTTTGAGATATCACATCTCATGCTATAGGAAGGCTCTCAGGATTGGAATGGGAAGGAGTTGGATATCACATCTCATGCTATAGGAAGGCTCTCAGGATTGGAATGGGAAGGAGTTGGATATCACATCTCATGCCATAGGAAGGATCTCAGGTCTGGTATTAGAAGCATTGAGACATCACATCTCATGTTATAGGAAGGGTCTCAGGATTGGAATGGGAAGGAGTTGGATATCACATCTCATGCTATAGGAAGGGTCTCAGGTTTGGTATAAGCATTGAGATATCACATCTCATGCTATAGGAAGGGTCTCAGGATTGGAATGGGAAGTAGTTGGATATCACATCTCATGCTATAGGGAGGGTCTCACGTTTGGAAAGGGAGGGAGTGGGATATCACATTTCATGTTAGAGGTAGGATCTCAGGTTTGGTATTAGAGGCATTGAGATATCACATCTCATGCTATCAGAAGGGTCTCAGGATTGGAATGGGAAGGAGTTGGATATCACATCTCATGCTAAAGGGAGGGTCTCAGGTTTGGAAGGGGAAGGATTTTGATATCACATCTCATGTTATAGGAAGGAAATCAGGTTTGGTATTAGAAGCATTGAGATATCGCATCTCATGCTATCGGAAGGATCTCAGGTTTGGTATTAGAGGCATTGAGATATCACATCTCATGCTATCGAAAGGGTATCAGGATTGGATTTGGAAGTAGTTGGATATCCCATCTCATGCTATAGGAAGGGTCTCAGGTTGGAATGGGAAGGAGTTGGATATCACATCTCATGTTATAGGAAGGGTCTCAGGATTGTAATGGGAAATACTTCGATATCACGTCTCATGCTATAGGAAGGCTCTCAGGTTTGGAAGGGGAAGGAGTTGGATATCACATTTCATGTTAGAGGTAGGATCTCAGGTTTGTTAGAGGCATTGAGATATCACATCTCATGCTATCAGAAGGGTCTCAGGATTGGAATGGGAAGGAGTTGGATATCACATCTCATGCCAAAGGGAGGGTCTCAGGTTTGGAAGGGGAAAGATTTGGATATCACATCTCGTGTTATAGGAAGGATCTCAGGTTTGGTATTAGAAGAATTGAGATATCACATCTCATGCTATCGGAAGGATCTCAGGTTTGGTATTAGAAGCATTGAGATATCACATCTCATGCTCTCAGAAGGGTCTCAGGATTGGAATGGGAAGGAGTTGGATATCACATCTCATGTTATAGGAAGGGTCTCAGGATTGGAATGGGAAGGAGTTGGATATCACATCTCATGCTATAGGAAGGTTCTCAGGTTTGGTATAAGCATTGAGATATCACATCTCATGCTATAGGAAGGGTCTCAGGATTGGAATGGGAAGGAGTTGGATATCACATCTCATGCTATAGGGAGGGTCTCACGTTTGGAAAGGGAAGGAGTAGGATATCACATTTCATGTTAGAGGTAGGATCTCAGGTTTGGTATTAGAGGCATTGAGATATCACATCTCATGCTATCAGAAGGGTCTCAGGATTGGAATGGGAAGGAGTTGGATATCACATCTCATGCTAAAGGGAGGGTCTCAGGTTTGGAAGGGGAAGGATTTGGATATCACATCTCATGTTATAGGAAGGATCTCAGGTTTGGTATTAGAAGCATTGAGATACATCTCATGCTAACGGAAGGGTATCAGGATTGGATTTGGAAGTAGTTGGATATCCCATCTCATGCTATAGGAAGGGTCTCAGGTTGGAATGGGAAGGTGTTGGGTATCACATCTCATGTTATAGGAAGGGTCTCAGGATTGAAATGGGAAATACTTCAATATCACATCTCATGCTATAGGAAGGCTCTCAGGTTTGGAAGGGGAAGGAGTTGGATATCACATTTCCCATCTCATGCTATAGGAAGGGTCTCAGGTTTGGTATTAGAAGCATTGAGATATCACATCTCATGCTATAGGAAGGGTCTCAGGATTGAAATGGGAAGGAGTTGGATATCACATCTCATGCCATAGGAAGGGTCTCAGGTTTGGTATAAGCATTGAGATATCGCATCTCTGCTATCGGAAGGGTCTCAGGATTGGAATGGGAAGGAGCTGGATATCACATCTCATGCTAAAGGAAGGGTCTCAGGTTTGGAAGGGGAAGGATTTGGATATCACATCTCATGTTATAGGACGGGTCTCAGGTTTGGTATTAGAAGCATTAAGATATCACATCTTATGGTATAGGAAGGGTTTCAGGATTGGAATGGGAAGAAGTTGGATATCATATCTCATGCTATAAGAAGGGTCTCAGGATTGGAATGGGAAGGAGTTTGATATCAAATCTCATGCCATAGGAAGGGTCCCAGGTTTGGTATTAGAAGCATTGAGATATCACATCTCATGCTATAGGAAGTGTCTGAGGATTGGAATGGGAAGGAGTTGGATATCACATCTCATGCTATAGGAAGGGTCTCAGGTTTGGTAGAAGCATTGAGATATCACATCTCATGCTATAGGAAGAGTCTCAGGATTGGAATGGGAAGGAGTTGGATATCACGTCTCATGTTAAAGGAAGGGTTTCAGGTTTGGTATTAGAAGCATTGAGATATCACATCTCATGCTATAGGAAGGGTCTCAGGATTGGAATGGGAAGGACTTGGATATCACATCTCATGCTATAGGGAGGGTCTCAAGTTTGATATTAGAAGCATTGAGATAACAAATCTCATGATATGGGAAGGGTCTCAGGATTGGAATGGGAAGGAGTTGGATATCCCATCTCATGCTATTGGAAGGGTCTCAGGTTGGAATGGGAAGGAGTTGGATATCACATCTCATGCCATAGGAAGGATCTCAGGTTTGGTATTAGAAGCATTGAGACATCACATCTCATGTTATAGGAAGGGTCTCAGGTTTGGTATAAGCATTGAGATATCACATCTCATGCTATAGGAAGGGTCTCAGGATTGGAATGGGAAGTATTTGGATATCACATCTCATGCTATAGGGAGGGTCTAACGTTTGGAAAGGGAAGGAGTAGGATATCACATTTCATGTTAGAGGTAGGATCTCAGGTTTGGTATTAGATGCATTGAGATATCACATCTCATGCTATCAGAAGGGTCTCAGGATTGGAATGGGAAGGAGTTGGATATCACATCTCATGCTAAAGGGAGGGTCTCAGGTTTGGAAGGGGAAGGATTTTGATATCACATCTCATGTTATAGGAAGGAAATCAGGTTTGGTATTAGAAGCATTGAGATATCACATCTCATGCTAAAGGGAGGGTCTCACGTTTGGAAGGGGAAGGATTTGGATATCACATCTCATGTTATAGGAAGGATCTCAGGTTTGGTATTAGAAGCTTTGAGATATCACATCTCATGCTATAGGAAGGCTCTCAGGATTGGAATGGGAAGGAGTTGGATATCACATCTCATGCTATAGGAAGGCTCTCAGGATTGGAATGGGAAGGAGTTGGATATCACATCTCATGCCATAGGAAGGATCTCAGGTCTGGTATTAGAAGCATTGAGACATCACATCTCATGTTATAGGAAGGGTCTCAGGATTGGAATGGGAAGGAGTTGGATATCACATCTCATGCTATAGGAAGGGTCTCAGGTTTGGTATAAGCATTGAGATATCACATCTCATGCTATAGGAAGGGTCTCAGGATTGGAATGGGAAGTAGTTGGATATCACATCTCATGCTATAGGGAGGGTCTCACGTTTGGAAAGGGAGGGAGTAGGATATAACATTTCATGTTAGAGGTAGGATCTCAGGTTTGGTATTAGAGGCATTGAGATATCACATCTCATGCTATCAGAAGGGTCTCAGGATTGGAATGGGAAGGAGTTGGATATCACATCTCATGCTCAAGGGAGGGTCTCAGGTTTGGAAGGGGAAGGATTTTGATATCACATCTCATGTTATAGGAAGGAAATCAGGTTTGGTATTAGAAGCATTGAGATATCGCATCTCATGCTATCGGAAGGATCTCAGGTTTGGTATTAGAGGCATTGAGATATCACATCTCATGCTATCGAAAGGGTATCAGGATTGGATTTGGAAGTAGTTGGATATCCCATCTCATGCTATAGGAAGGGTCTCAGGTTGGAATGGGAAGGAGTTGGATATCACATCTCATGTTATAGGAAGGGTCTCAGGATTGTAATGGGAAATACTTCGATATCACGTCTCATGCTATAGGAAGGCTCTCAGGTTTGGAAGGGGAAGGAGTTGGATATCACATTTCATGTTAGAGGTAGGATCTCAGGTTTGTTAGAGGCATTGAGATATCACATCTCATGCTATCAGAAGGGTCTCAGGATTGGAATGGGAAGGAGTTGGATATCACATCTCATGCCAAAGGGAGGGTCTCAGGTTTGGAAGGGGAAAGATTTGGATATCACATCTCGTGTTATAGGAAGGATCTCAGGTTTGGTATTAGAAGAATTGAGATATCACATCTCATGCTATCGGAAGGATCTCAGGTTTGGTATTAGAAGCATTGAGTTATCACATCTCATGCTCTCAGAAGGGTCTCAGGATTGGAATGGGAAGGAGTTGGATATCACATCTCATGTTATAGGAAGGGTCTCAGGATTGGAATGGGAAGGAGTTGGATATCACATCTCATGCTATAGGAAGGTTCTCAGGTTTGGTATAAGCATTGAGATATCACCTCACATGCTATAGGAAGGGTCTCAGGATTGGAATGGGAAGGAGTTGGATATCACATCTCATGCTATAGGGAGGGTCTCACGTTTGGAAAGGGAAGGAGTAGGATATCACATTTCATGTTAGAGGTAGGATCTCAGGTTTGGTATTAGAGGCATTGAGATATCACATCTCATGCTATCAGAAGGGTCTCAGGATTGGAATGGGAAGGAGTTGGATATCACATCTCATGCTAAAGGGAGGGTCTCAGGTTTGGAAGGGGAAGGATTTGGATATCACATCTCATGTTATAGGAAGGATCTCAGGTTTGGTATTAGAAGCATTGAGATACATCTCATGCTAACGGAAGGGTATCAGGATTGGATTTGGAAGTAGTTGGATATCCCATCTCATGCTATAGGAAGGGTCTCAGGTTGGAATGGGAAGGTGTTGGGTATCACATCTCATGTTATAGGAAGGGTCTCAGGATTGAAATGGGAAATACTTCAATATCACATCTCATGCTATAGGAAGGCTCTCAGGTTTGGAAGGGGAAGGAGTTGGATATCACATTTCCCATCTCATGCTATAGGAAGGGTCACAGGTTTGGTATTAGAAGCATTGAGATATCACATCTCATGCTATAGGAAGGGTCTCAGGATTGAAATGGGAAGGAGTTGGATATCACATCTCATGCCATAGGAAGGGTCTCAGGTTTGGTATAAGCATTGAGATATCGCATCTCTGCTATCGGAAGGGTCTCAGGATTGGAATGGGAAGGAGCTGGATATCACATCTCATGCTAAAGGAAGGGTCTCAGGTTTGGAAGGGGAAGGATTTGGATATCACATCTCATGTTATAGGACGGGTCTCAGGTTTGGTATTAGAAGCATTAAGATATCACATCTTATGGTATAGGAAGGGTTTCAGGATTGGAATGGGAAGAAGTTGGATATCATATCTCATGCTATAGGAAGGGTCTCAGGATTGGAATGGGAAGGAGTTTGATATCAAATCTCATGCCATAGGAAGGGTCCCAGGTTTGGTATTAGAAGCATTGAGATATCACATCTCATGCTATAGGAAGTGTCTGAGGATTGGAATGGGAAGGAGTTGGATATCACATCTCATGCTATAGGAAGGGTCTCAGGTTTGGTAGAAGCATTGAGATATCACATCTCATGCTATAGGAAGAGTCTCAGGATTGGAATGGGAAGGAGTTGGATATCACGTCTCATGTTAAAGGAAGGGTTTCAGGTTTGGTATTAGAAGCATTGAGATATCACATCTCATGCTATAGGAAGGGTCTCAGGATTGGAATGGGAAGGACTTGGATATCACATCTCATGCTATAGGGAGGGTCTCAAGTTTGATATTAGAAGCATTGAGATAACAAATCTCATGATATGGGAAGGGTCTCAGGATTGGAATGGGAAGGAGTTGGATATCACATCTCATGATAAAGGAATGGTCTCAGGTTTGGAAGGGGAAGGATTTGGATATCACAACTCATGTTATAGGACGGGTGTCAGGTTTGGTATTAGAAGCATTGAGATAGCAAGTCTCCTGGTATAGGAAGGGTCTCAGAATTGGAATGGGAAGGAGTTGGATATCACATCTCAAGCTATAGGAAGGGTCTCGGGATTGGAATGGGAAGGAGTTTGATATCACATCTCATGCCATAGTATGGGTCTCAGGTTTGGTAGAAGCATTGGGATATCACATCTCATGCTATCGGAAGGGTATCAGGATTGGATTTGGAAGTAATTGGATATCCCATCTCATGCTATAGGAAGGGTCTCAGGTTGGAATGGGAAGGAGTTGGATATCACATCTCATGTTATAGGAAGGGTCTCAGGATTGGAATGGGAAGGACTTCAATATCACATCTCATGTTATAGGAAGGCTCTCAGGTTTGGAAGGGGAAGGAGTTGGATATCACATTTCATGTTAGATGTAGGATCTCAGGTTTGGTATTAGAGGCATTGAGACATCACATCTCATGCTATCAGAAGGGTCTAAGGATTGGAATGGGAAGGAGTTGGATATCACATCTCACGCTAAAGGGAGGGTCTCTGGTTTGGAAGGGGAAGGATTTGGATATTACATCTCATGTTATAGGAAGTATCTCAGGTTTGGTATTAGAAGCATTAAGATATCACATCTCATGCTATCGGAAGGATCTCAGGTTTGGTATTAGAAGCATTGAGATATCACATCTCATGCTATCAGAAGGGTCTCAGGATTGGAATGGGGAGGAGTTGGATATCACATCTCATGCTAAAGGGAGGGTCTCAGGTTTGGAAGGGGAAGGATTTGGATATCACATCTCATGTTATAGGAAGGATCTCAGGTTTGGTATTAGAAGCATTGAGATATCACATCTCATGCTATAGTAAGGGTCTCAGGATTGGTAGAAGCATTGAGATATCACATCTCATGCTATAGGACGGCTCTCAGGTTTGGAAGGGGAAGGAGTTGGATATCACATTTCATGTTAGAGGTAGGATCTCAGGTTTGGTATTAGAGGCATTGAGACATCACATCTCATGCTATCAGAAGGTTCTCAGGATTGGAATGGGAAGGAGTTGGATATCACATCTCACACTAAAGGGAGGGTCTCAGGTTTGGAAGGGGAAGGATTTGGATATCACATCTCATGTTATAGGAAGGATCTCAGGTTTGGTATTAGAAGCATTGAGATATCACATCTCATGCTATCGGAAGGATCTCAGGTTTGGTATTAGAAGCATTGAGACATCACATCTCATGCTATCAGAAGGGTCTCAGGATTGGAATGGGAAGGAGTTGGATATCACATCTCATGCTAAAGGGAGGGTCTCAGGTTTGGAAGGGGAAGGATTTGGATATCACATCTCATGTTATAGGAAGGATCTCAGGTTTGGTATTAGAATCATTGAGATATCACATCTCATGCTATAGTAAGGGTCTCAGGATTGGAATCGGAAGGAGTTGGATATCACATCTCATGCCATAGGAAGGGTCTCAGGTTTGGTATAAGCATTGAGATATCACATCTCTGCTATCCGAAAGGTCTCAGGATTGGAATGGGAAGGGCTTAGATATCACATCTCATGCTATAGGGAGGGTCTCAGTTTTGATATTAGAAGCATTGAGATATCACATCTCATGCTATCGGAAGGGTCTCCGGATTGGAATGAGAAGGAGCTGGATATCACATCTCATGCTAAAGGAAGGGTCTCAGGTTTGGAAGGGGAAGGATTTGGATATCACATCTCATGTTATAGGACGGGTCTCAGGTTTGGTATTAGAAGCATTAAGATATCACATCTCATGGTGTAGGAAGGGTTTCAGGAATGGAATGGGAAGGAGTTGGATATCATATCTCATGCTATAGGAAGGGTCTCAGGATTGGATTGGGAAGGAGTTTGATATCAAATCTCATGCCATAGGAAGGGTCTCAGGTTTGGTAGAAGCATTGAGATATCACATCTCATGCTATAGGAAGAGTCTCAGGATTGGAATGGGAAGGAGTTGGATATCACGTCTCATGTTATAGGAAGGGTCTCAGGTTTGGTAGTAGAAACATTGAGATATCAAATCTCATGCTATAGGAAGGGACGCAGGATTGGAATGGGACGGAGTTTGATATCACATCTCATGCTATAGGAAGGGTCCAGGTTTGGTATTAGAAGCATTGAGATATCACATCTCATGCTATGGGAAGGGTCTCAGGATTGGAATGGGAAGGAGTTGGATTTCACATCTCATGCCATAGGAAGGGTCTCAAGTTTGGTATAAGCATTGAGATATAACATCTCTGCTATCGGAAGTGTCTCAGGATTGGGATGGGAAGGAGTTGGATATCACATCTCATACTATAGGAAGGGTCTCAGGTTTGGAACGGGAAGGAGTTGGATATCCCATCTCATGTTATAGGAAGTGTCTCAGGTTTGGTATTAGAAGCATTGAGATATCACATCGCATGCTGTAGGAAGGGTTTCAGGTTTGGAATGGGAAGGAATTGGATATCACATCTCATGTCATAGCAAGGATCTCAGGTTTGGTATTGGAAGCATTGAGATATCACATCTCATGCTATAGGCATGGTCTCAGGATTGGAATGGGAAGGAGTTGGATATTACATTCTTGCTATAGGAAGGGTCTCATGTTTGGAAGGGGAAGGAGTTGGATACCACATATGCTATAGGAAGGGTCTCACGTTTGGAACGGGAAGGAGTTGGATATCACATCTCATGTTATAGGAAGGGTCTCAGGTTTGGTATAAGCATTGAGATATCACATCTCTGCTATCGGAAGTGTCTCAGGATTGGAATGGGAAGGAGTTGGATATCCCATCTCAGGCTATAGGAAGGGTCTCAGGTTTGGTATTAGAAGCATTGAGATGTCACATCTCATGCTATAGGAAGGGTCTCAGATTGGAATGGGAAGGAGTTGGATATCACATCTCATGCTATATGAAGGGACTCAGATTTGGTATTACAAGCATTGTGATATCAAACTCCTTCCCATTCCAATCCTGAGATAGCTTGAGATGTGATATCCAACTCCTTCCCATTCCAATCCTGCGACCCTTCCTATAACATGAGATGTGATATCTCAATGCTTCCAATACCAAACCTGAGACCCGTCCTAATACATGAGATGTGAGATCCAAATCCTTCCCCTTCCAAACCTGAGACCCTTCCGATAGCTTGAGATGTGATTTGAAACTCCTTCCCATTCCAACCCTGAGATAGCTTGAGATGTGATATCCAACTTCTTCGCATTCCAATCCTGAGACCCTTCCGATAGCAGAGATATGATATCTCAATGCTTATACCAAATCTGAGACACTTCCTATAGCATGAGATGTGATATCTCAATACTTCTATCAAACCTCAGACCCTTCCTTTAGCATGAGATGTGATATCCAACTCCTTCCCATTCCAATCCTGAGACCCTTCCTATAGCATGAGTTGTGATATCTCAATGCTTCTAATACCAAACCTGGGACCCGTCCTATAACATGAGATGTGATATCCAAATCCTTCCCCTTCCAAACCTGAGACCCTTCCTTTAGCATAAGATGTGATATCCAAATCCTTCCCATTCAAATCCTGAAACCCTTCCTATAGCATGAGATGTGATATCTCAATGTTTCTAATAAAAAACCTGAGACCCTTCCTATAGCAAGAGATGTGATATCCAAATCCTTCCCATTCCAATCCTGAGACCCTTCCTATAACATGAGATGTGATATCCAACTCCTTCCCATTCCAACCTGAGACTCTTCCTATAGCATGAGAAGGGATATCAAACTCCTTCCCATTCCAATCCTGAGACCCTTCCTATAGCAAGAGATGTGATATCCAAATCCTTCCCATTCCAATCCTGAGATCCTTCCTATAACATGAGATGTGATATCCAATTATTTCCCATTCCAAACCTGAGACCCTTCCTATTGGATGAGATGTGATATCCAACTCCTTCCCATTCCAATCCTGAGACCCTTCCTATACCATGAGATGTGATATCTCAATGCTTCTAATACCAAACCTGGGACCCGTCCTATAACATGAGATATGATATCCAAATCATTCCCCTTCCAACTCCTTCCCATTCCAACCTGAGATCCTTCCTATAGCATGAGAAGGGATATCCAACTCCTTCCCAATCCAATCCTGAGACCCTTCCGATAGCAGAGATGTGATATCTCAATGCTTATACCAAACCTGAGACCCTTCCTATGGCATGAGATGTGATATCCAAATCCTTCCCATTCCAATCCTGAGACCCTTCCTATAGCATGAGATGTGATATCTCAATGCTTCTGCCAAACCTGAGACCCTTCCTTTAGCATGAGATGTGGTATACAAATCCTTCCCATTCCAAACCTGAAACCCTTCCTATAGCATGAGATGTGATATCCGACTCCTTCCCAATCCAATCCTGATACCCTTTCGATAGCATGAGATGTGATATCTCAATGCCTCTAATACCAAACCTGAGATCCTTCTGATAGCATGAGATGCTCAATGCTTCTCAATGCTTCTAATACCAAACCTGATTTCCTTCCTATAACATGAGATGTGATATCAAAATCCTTCCCCTTCCAAACCTGAGACCCTCCCTTTAGCATGAGATGTGATATCCAACTCCTTCCCATTCCAATCCTGAGACCCTTCTGATAGCATGAGATGTGATATCTCAATGCCTCTAATACCAAACCTGAGATCCTACCTCTAACATGAAATGTGATATCCTACTCCTTCCCTTTCCAAACGTGAGACCCTCCCTATAGCATGAGATGTGATATCCAACTACTTCCCATTCCAATCCTGAGACCCTTCCTATAGCATGAGATGTGATATCTCAAAGCTTATACCAAACCTGAGACCCTTCCTATAGCATGAGATGTGATATCCAACTCCTTCCCATTCCAATCCTGAGACCCTTCCTATAACATGAGATGTGATGTCTCAATGCTTCTAATACCAGACCTGAGATCCTTCCTATGGCATGAGATGTGATATCCAACTCCTTCCCATTCCAATCCTGAGAGCCTTCCTATAGCATGAGATGTGATATCCAACTCCTTCCCATTCCAATCCTGAGAGCCTTCCTATAGCATGAGATGTGATATCTCAAAGCTTCTAATACCAAACCTGAGATCCTTCCTATAACATGAGATGTGATATCCAAATCCTTCCCCTTCCAAACCTGAGACCCTCCCTTTAGCATGAGATGTGATATCTCAATGCTTCTAATACCAAACCTGATTTCCTTCCTATAACATGAGATGTGATATCAAAATCCTTCCCCTTCCAAACCTGAGACCCTCCCTTTAGCATGAGATGTGATATCCAACTCCTTCCCATTCCAATCCTGAGACCCTTCTGATAGCATGAGATGTGATATCTCAATGCCTCTAATACCAAACCTGAGATCCTACCTCTAACATGAAATGTGATATCCTACTCCTTCCCTTTCCAAACGTGAGACCCTCCCTATAGCATGAGATGTGAAATCCAAATACTTCCCATTCCAATCCTGAGACACTTCCGATAGCATGAGATGTGATATCTCAAAGCTTATACCAAACCTGAGACCCTTCCTATAGCATGAGATGTGATATCCAACTCCTTCCCATTCCAATACTGAGACCCTTCCTATAACATGAGATGTGATGTCTCAATGCTTCTAATACCAAACCTGAGATCCTTCCTATGGCATGAGATGTGATATCCAACTCCTTCCCATTCCAACCTGAGACCCTTCCTATAGCATGAGATGGGATATCCAACTCCTTCCCATTCCAATCCTGAGACCCTTCTGATAGCATGAGATGTGATATCTCAATGCTTCTAATACCAAACCTGAGATCCTTCCGATAACATGAGATGTGATATCACAATTCTTCTAATACCAAACCTGAGATCCTTTCTATAACACGAGATGTGATATCCAAATACTTCCCCTTCCAAACCTGAGACCCTCCCTTTGGCATGAGATGTGATATCCAACTCCTTCCATTCCAATCCTTAGAGCCTTCTGATAGCATGAGATGTGATATCTCAATGCCTCTAATACCAAACCTGAGATCCTACCTCTAACATGAAATGTGATATCCAACTCCTTCCCCTTCCAAACCTGAGAGCCTTCCTAGAACATGAGATGTGATATCGAAGTCCTTCCCATTCCAATCCTGAGACCCTTCCTATAACATGAGATGTGATATCCAACTCCTTCCCATTCCAACCTGAGACCCTTCCTATAGCATGAGATGGGATATCCAACTACTTCCAAATCCAATCCTGATACCCTTCCGATAGCATGAGATGTGATATCCCAATGCTTCTACCAAACCTGAGACCCATACTATGGCATGAGATGTGATATCAAACTCCTTCCCATTCCAATTCCGAGACCCTTCCTATAGTTTAAGATGTGATATCCAACTCCTTCCCATTCCAATTCTGAGACCCTTCCTATACCAGGAGACTTGCTATCTCAATGCTTCTAATACCAAACCTGACACCCGCCCTATAACATGAGTTGTGATATCCAAATCCTTCCCCTTCCAAACCTGAGACCCTTCCTTTATCATGAGATGTGATATCCAACTCCTTCCCATTCCAATCCTGAGACCCTTCCCATATCATGAGATTTGTTATCTCAATGCTTCTAATATCAAACTTGAGACATTCCCTATAGCATGAGATGTGATATCCAAGTCCTCCCCATTCCAATCCTGAGACCCTTCCTACAGCATGAGATGTGATATCTCAATGCTTCTAATACCAAAACCGAGACCCTCCTATAACATGATATGGGATATACAACTCCTTCCCATTCCAATCCTGAGACCCTTCCTATAGCATGAGATGTGATATCTCAATGCTTATACCAAACCTGAGACCCTTCCTATAGCATGAGATGTGATATCCCATTCCTTCTCATTCCAAAATGAGACCCTTCCTATAGCATGAGATGTGATGTCTCAATGCTTCTAATACCAAATCTGAGATCCTTCCTATAACACGAGATGTGATATCAAAATCCTTCCCCTTCCAAACCTGAGACCCTCCCTTTGGCATGTGATGTGATATCCAACTCCTTCCCATTCCAATCCTGATCCCCTTCCTACAGCATGAGATGTGATATCTCAATGATTCTAATAACAAACCCGAGACCCGTCCTATAACATGAGATGTGATATCCAACTCCTTCCCATTCCAATCCTGAGACCCTTCCTATAGCATGAGATGTGATATCTCAATGCTTATACCAAACCTGAGACCCTTCCTATAGCATGAGATGTGATATCCAAATCCTTCCCATTCCAATCCTGAGACCCTTCCTATAGCATGAGATGTGATATCTCAATGCCTCTAATACCAAAAATGAGATCCATCCTCTAACATGAAATGTGATATCCAACTCCTTCCCTTTCCAAACCTGAGAGCCTACCTATAGCATGAGATGTGATATCCAAGTCCTTCCCATTCCAATCCTTAGACCCTTCCTACAGCATGAAATGTGATATCTCAATGATTCTAATACCAAACCTGAGACCCGTCCTAGAACATGAGATGGGATATCCAACTCCTTCAATTTCAATCCTGAGACACTTCCGATAGCAGAGATGTGATATCTCAATGCTGATACCAACCCTGAGACCCTTCCTATAACATGAGATGTGGTATCCAACTCCTTCCCCTTCCAAACCTGAGACCCTCCCTTTGGCATGAGATGTGATATCCAACTCCTTCCCATTCCAATCTTGAGACCCTTCTGTTATCATGAGATGTGATATCTCAATGCCTCTAATACCAAACCTGAGATCCTACCTCTAACATGAAATGTGATATCCAACTCCTTCCCCTTCCAAACCTGAGAGCCTTCCTATAACATGAGATGTGATATTGAAGTCCTTCCCATTCCAATCCTGAGACCCTTCCTATAGCATGAGATGTGATATCCAACTCCTTCCCATTCCAACCTGAGACCCTTCCTATAGCATGAGATGGGATATCCAACGACTTCCAAATCTAATCCTGATACCCTTCCGATAGCATGAGATGTGATATCCCAATGCTTCTACCAAACCTGAGACCCATACCATAGCATGAGATGTGATATCAAACTCCTTCCCATTCCAATCCCGAGACCCTTCCTATAGCTTGAGATGTGATATCCAACTGCTTCCCATTCCAATACTGAGACCCTTCCTATACCAGGACACTTGCTATCTCAATGCTTCTAATACCAAACCTGACACCCGTCCTATAACATGAGTTGTGATATCTAAATCCTTCCCCTTCCAAACCTAGACCCTTCCTTTATCATGAGATTTGATATCCAACTCCTTCCCATTCCAATCCTGAGACCCTTCCCATATCATGAGATTTGTTATCTCAATGCTTCTAATATCAAACTTGAGACCGTCCCTATAGCATGAGATGTGATATCCAAGTCCTTCCCATTCCAATCCTGAGACCCTTCCTATAGCATGAGATGTGATATCTCAATGCTTCTAATACCAAAACTGAGACCCTTCCTATAACATGATATGGGATATCCAACTCCTTACCATTCCAATCCTAAAACCCTTCCGATAGCAGAGATGTGATATCTCAATGCTTATACCAAACCTGAGACCCTTCCTATGGCATGGGATGTCATATACAACTCCTTCCCATTCCGATCCTGAGACCCTTCCTATAGCATGAGATGTGATATCTCAATGCTTATACCAAACCTGAGACCCTTCCTATAGCATGAGATGTGATATCCCATTCCTTCCCATTCCAAAATGAGACCCTTCCTATAGCATGAGATGTGATGTCTCAATGCTTCTAATACCAAATCTGAGATCCTTCCTATAACACGAGATGTGATATCAAAATCCTTCCCCTTCCAAACCTGAGACCCTCCCTTTGGCATGAGATGTGATATCCAACTCCTTCCCATTCCAATCCTGAGACCCTTCCTACAGCATGAGATGTGATATCTCAATGATTCTAATAACAAACCCGAGACCCGTCCTATAACATGAGATGGGATATCCAACTCCTTCCCATTCCAATCCTGAGACCCTTCCTATAGCATGAGATGTGATATCTCAATGCTTATACCAAACCTGAGACCCTTCCTATAGCATGAGATGTGATATCCAAATCCTTCCCATTCCAATCCTGAGACCCTTCCTATAGCATGAGATGTGATATCTCAATGCCTCTAATACCAAACATGAGATCCATTTTCTAACATGAAATGTGATATCCAACTCCTTCCCTTTCCAAACCTGAGAGCCTACCTATAGCATGAGATGTGATATCCAAATCCTTCCCATTCCAATCCTTAGACCCTTCCTACAGCATGAGATGTGATATCTCAATGATTCTAATACCAAACCTGAGACCCGTCCTATAACATGAGATGGGATATCCAACTCCTTCCATTTCAATCCTGAGACCCTTCTGATAGCAGAGATGTGATATCTCAATGCTCATACCAAACCTGAGACCCTTCCTATGGCATGAGATGTCATATACAACTCCTTCCCATTCCAATCCTGAGACCCTTCCTATAGCATGAGATGTGATATCTCAATGCTTCTACTAATACCAAACCCGAGACCCGTCCGATAGCATGAGATGTGATATCCAACTCCTTCCCATCCCAATCCTGAGACACTTTCGATAGCAGAGATGTGATATCTCAATTCTTATACCAAACCTGAGACCCTTCCTATAACATGAAATGGGATATCCAACTCCTTCCATTTCAATCCTGAGACCCTTCTGATAGCAGAGATGTGATATCTCAATGCTCATACCAAACCTGAGACCATTCCTATGGCATGAGATGTCATATACAACTCCTTCCCATTCCAATCCTGAGACCCTTCCTATAGCATGAGATGTGATATCTCAATGCTTCTACTAATACCAAAACCGAGACCCGTCCTATAGCATGAGATGTGATATCCAACTCCTTCCCATTCCAAACCTGAGACCCTTCCGATAGCAGAGATGTGATATCTCAATGTCTCTAATAGCAAACCTGAGATCCTTCCGATAGCATGAGATGTGATATCTCAATGCTTCTAATACCAAACCTGAGATCCTTCCTATAACATGAGATGTGATATCCAAATCCTTCCCATTCCAATCCTGAGACACTTCCGATAGCATGAGATATGATATCTCAATGCTTATACCAAACCTGAGACCCTTCCTATAGCATGAGATGTGATATCCAACTCCTTCCCATTCCAATCCTGAGACCCTTCCTATAACATGAGATGTGATGTCTCAATGCTTCTAATACCAAACCTGAGATCCTTCCTATGGCATGAGATGTGATATCCAACTCCTTCCCATTCCAACCTGAGACCCTTCCTATAGCATGAGATGGGATATCCAACTCCTTCCCATTCCAATCCTGAGACCCTTCTGATAACATGAGATGTGATATCTCAATGCTTCTAATACCAAACCTGAGATCCTTCCGATAACATGAGATGTGATATCTCAATTCTTCTAATACCAAACCTGAGATCCTTCCTATAACACGAGATGTGATATCCAAATACTTCCCCTTCCAAACCTGAGACCCTCCCTTTGGCATGAGATGTGATATCCAACTCCTTCCCATTCCAATCCTTAGAGCCTTCTGATAGCATGAGATGTGATATCTCAATGCCTCTAATACCAAACCTGAGATCCTACCTCTAACATGAAATGTGATATCCAACTCCTTCCCCTTCCAAACCTGAGAGCCTTCCTAGAACATGAGATGTGATATCGAAGTCCTTCCCATTCCAATCCTGAGACCCTTCCTATAACATGAGATGTGATATCCAACTCCTTCCCATTCCAACCTGAGACCCTTCCTATAGCATGAGATGGGATATCCAACTACTTCCAAATCCAATCCTGATACCCTTCCGATAGCATGAGATGTGATATCTCAATGATTCTACCAAACCCGAGACCCGTCCTATAACATGAGATGTGATATCCAACTCCTTCCCATTCCAATCCTGAGACCCTTCCTATAGCATGAGATGTGATATCTCAATGCTTATACCAAACCTGAGACACTTCCTATAGCATGAGATGTGATATGCAAATCCTTCCCATTCCAATCCTGAGACCCTTCCTATAGCATGAGATGTGATATCTCAATGCCTCTAATACCAAAAATGAGATCCATCCTCTAACATGAAATGTGATATCCAACTCCTTCCCTTTCCAAACCTGAGAGCCTACCTATAGCATGAGATGTGATATCCAAGTCCTTTCCATTCCAATCCTTAGACCCTTCCTACAGCATGAGATGTGATATCTCAATGATTCTAATACCAAACCTGAGACCCGTCCTAGAACATGAGATGGGATATCCAACTCCTTCCATTTCAATCCTGAGACACTTCCGATAGCAGAGATGTGATATCTCAATGCTGATTCCAAACCTGAGACCCTTCCTATTACATGAGATGTGGTATCCAACTCCTTCCCCTTCCAAACCTGAGACCCTCCCTTTGGCATGAGATGTGATATCCAACTCCTTCCCATTCCAATCTTGAGACCCTTCTGATATCATGAGATGTGATATCTCAATGCCTCTAATACCAAACCTGAGATCCTACCTCTAACATGAAATGTGATATCCAACTCCTTCCCCTTCCAAACCTGAGAGCCTTCCTATAACATGAGATGTGATATTGAAGTCCTTCCCATTCCAATCCTGAGACCCTTCCTATAGCATGAGATGTGATATCCAACTCCTTCCCATTCCAACCTGAGACCCTTCCTATAGCATGAGATGGGATATCCAACGACTTCCAAATCCAATCCTGATACCCTTCCGATAGCATGAGATGTGATATCCCAATGCTTCTACCAAACCTGAGACCCATACTATAGCATGAGATGTGATATCAAACTCCTTCCCATTCCAATCCCGAGACCCTTCCTATAGCTTGAGATGTGATATCCAACTGCTTCCCATTCCAATTCTGAGACCCTTCCTATACCAGGACACTTGCTATCTCAATGCTTCTAATACCAAACCTGACACCCGTCCTATAACATGAGTTGTGATATCTAAATCCTTCCCCTTCCAAACCTTAGACCCTTCCTTTATCATGAGATTTGATATCCAACTCCTTCCCATTCCAATCCTGAGACCCTTCCCATATCATGAGATTTGTTATCTCAATGCTTCTAATATCAAACTTGAGACCGTCCCTATAGCATGAGATGTGATATCCAAGTCCTTCCCATTCCAATCCTGAGACCCTTCCTATAGCATGAGATGTGATATCTCAATGCTTCTAATACCAAAACTGAGACCCTTCCTATAACATGATATGGGATATCCAACTCCTTACCATTCCAATCCTAAAACCCTTCTGATAGCAGAGATGTGATATCTCAATGCTTATACCAAACCTGAGACCCTTCCTATGGCATGAGATGTCATATACAACTCCTTCCCATTCCAATCCTGAGACCCTTCCTATAGCATGAGATGTGATATCTCAATGCTTATACCAAACCTGAGACCCTTCCTATAGCATGAGATGTGATATCCCATTCCATCCCATTCCAAAATGAGACCCTTCCTATAGCATGAGATGTGATATCTCAATGATTCTAATAACAAACCCGAGACCCGTCCTATAACATGAGATGGGATATCCAACTCCTTCCCATTCCAATCCTGAGACCCTTCCTATAGCATGAGATGTGATATCTCAATGCTTATACCAAACCTGAGACCCTTCCTATAGCATGAGATGTGATATCCAAATCCTTCCCATTCCACCCTGAGACCCTTCCTATAGCATGAGATGTGATATCTCAATGCCTCTAATACCAAATCTGAGATCCTTCCTATAACACGAGATGTGATATCAAAATCCTTCCCCTTCCAAACCTGAGACCCTCCCTTTGGCATGAGATGTGATATCCAACTCCTTCCCATTCCAATCCTGAGACCCTTCCTACAGCATGAGATGTGATATCTCAATGATTCTAATAACAAACCCGAGACCCGTCCTATAACATGAGATGGGATATCCAACTCCTTCCCATTCCAATCCTGAGACCCTTCCTATAGCATGAGATGTGATATCCAAATCCTTCCCATTCCACCCTGAGACCCTTCCTATAGCATGAGATGTGATATCTCAATGCCTCTAATACCAAACATGAGATCCATTTTCTAACATGAAATGTGATATCCAACTCCTTCCCTTTCCAAACCTGAGAGCCTACCTATAGCATGAGATGTGATATCCAAGTCCTTACCATTCCAATCCTTAGACCCTTCCTACAGCATGAGATGTGATATCTCAATGATTCTAATACCAAACCTGAGACCTGTCCTATAACATGAGATGGGATATCCAACTCCTTCCATTTCAATCCTGAGACCCTTCTGATAGCAGAGATGTGATATCTCAATGCTCATACCAAACCTGAGACCCTTCCTATGGCATGAGATGTCATATACAACTCCTTCCCATTCCAATCCTGAGACCCTTCCTATAGCATGAGATGTGATATCTCAATGCTTCTACTAATACCAAACCCGAGACCCGTCCGATAGCATGAGATGTGATATCCAACTCCTTCCCATCCCAATCCTGAGACACTTTCGATAGCAGAAATGTGATATCTCAATTCTTATACCAAACCTGAGACCCTTCCTATAACATGAAATGGGATATCCAACTCCTTCCATTTCAATCCTGAGACCCTTCTGATAGCAGAGATGTGATATCTCAATGCTCATACCAAACCTGAGACCATTCCTATGGCATGAGATGTCATATACAACTCCTTCCCATTCCAATCCTGAGACCCTTCCTATAGCATGAGATGTGATATCTCAATGCTTCTACTAATACCAAAACCGAGACCCGTCCTATAGCATGAGATGTGATATCCAACTCCTTCCCATTCCAAACCTGAGACCCTTCCGATAGCAGAGATGTGATATCTCAATGTCTCTAATAGCAAACCTGAGATCCTTCCGATAGCATGAGATGTGATATCTCAATGCTTCTAATACCAAACCTGAGATCCTTCCTATAACATGAGATGTGATATCCAAATCCTTCCCATTCCAATCCTGAGACACTTCCGATAGCATGAGATGTGATATCTCAATGCTTATACCAAACCTGAGACCCTTCCTATAGCATGAGCTGTGATATCCAACTCCTTCCCATTCCAATCCTGAGACCCTTCCTATAACATGAGATGTGATGTCTCAATGCTTCTAATACCAAACCTGAGATCCTTCCTATGGCATGAGATGTGATATCCAACTCCTTCCCATTCTAACCTGAGACCCTTCCTATAGCATGAGATGGGATATCCAACTCCTTCCCATTCCAATCCTGAGACCCTTCTGATAGCATGAGATGTGATATCTCAATTCTTCTAATACCAAACCTGAGATCCTTCCTATAACACGAGATGTGATATCCAAATACTTCCCCTTCCAAACCTGAGACCCTCCCTTTGGCATGAGATGTGATATCCAACTCCTTCCCATTCCAATCCTTAGAGCCTTCTGATAGCATGAGATGTGATATCTCAATGCCTCTAATACCAAACCTGAGATCCTACCTCTAACATGAAATGTGATATCCAACTCCTTCCCCTTCCAAACCTGAGAGCCTTCCTAGAACATGAGATGTGATATCGAAGTCCTTCCCATTCCAATCCTGAGACCCTTCCTATAACATGAGATGTGATATCCAACTCCTTCCCATTCCAACCTGAGACCCTTCCTATAGCATGAGATGGGATATCCAACTACTTCCAAATCCAATCCTGATACCCTTCCGATAGCATGAGATGTGATATCCCAATGCTTCTACCAAACCTGAGACCCATACTATGGCATGAGATGTGATATCAAACTCCTTCCCATTCCAATCCCGAGACCCTTCCTATAGTTTAAGATGTGATATCCAACTCCTTCCCATTCCAATTCTGAGACCCTTCCTATACCAGGAGACTTGCTATCTCAATGCTTCTAATACCAAACCTGACACCCGCCCTATAACATGAGTTGTGATATCCAAATCCTCCCCCTTCCAAACCTTAGACCCTTCCTTTATCATGAGATGTGATATCCAACTCCTTCCCATTCCAATCCTGAGACCCTTCCCATATCATGAGATTTGTTATCTCAATGCTTCTAATATCAAACTTGAGACATTCCCTATAGCATGAGATGTGATATCCAAGCCCTCCCCATTCCAATCCTGAAACCCTTCCTATAGCATGAGATGTGATATCTCAATGCTTCTAATACCAAAACCGAGACCCTCCTATAACATGATATGGGATATACAACTCCTTCCCATTCCAATCCTGAGACCCTTCCTATAGCATGAGATGTGATATCTCAATGCTTATACCAAACCTGAGACCCTTCCTATAGCATGAGATGTGATATCCCATTCCTTCCCATTCCAAAATGAGACCCTTCCTATAGCATGAGATGTGATGTCTCAATGCTTCTAATACCAAATCTGAGATCCTTCCTATAACACGAGATGTGATATCAAAATCCTTCCCCTTCCAAACCTGAGACCCTCCCTTTGGCATGTGATGTGATATCCAACTCCTTCCCATTCCAATCCTGAGACCCTTCCTACAGCATGAGATGTGATATATCAATGATTCTAATAACAAACCCGAGACCCGTCCTATAACATGAGATGTGATATCCAACTCCTTCCCATTCCAATCCTGAGACCCTTCCTATAGCATGAGATGTGATATCTCAATGCTTATACCAAACCTGAGACCCTTCCTATAGCATGAGATGTGATATCCAAATCCTTCCCATTCCAATCCTGAGACCCTTCCTATAGCATGAGATGTGATATCTCAATGCCTCTAATACCAAAAATGAGATCCATCCTCTAACATGAAATGTGATATCCAACTCCTTCCCTTTCCAAACCTGAGAGCCTACCTATAGCATGAGATGTGATATCCAAGTCCTTCCCATTCCAATCCTTAGACCCTTCCTACAGCATGAGATGTGATATCTCAATGATTCTAATACCAAACCTGAGACCCGTCCTAGAACATGAGATGGGATATCCAACTCCTTCCATTTCAATCCTGAGACACTTCCGATAGCAGAGATGTGATATCTCAATGCTGATACCAACCCTGAGACCCTTCCTATAACATGAGATGTGGTATCCAACTCCTTCCCCTTCCAAACCTGAGGCCCTCCCTTTGGCATGAGATGTGATATCCAACTCCTTCCCATTCCAATCTTGAGACCCTTCTGATATCATGAGATGTGATATCTCAATGCCTCTAATACCAAACCTGAGATCCTACCTCTAACATGAAATGTGATATCCAACTCCTTCCCCTTCCAAACCTGAGAGCCTTCCTATAACATGAGATGTGATATTGAAGTCCTTCCCATTCCAATCCTGAGACCCTTCCTATAGCATGAGATGTGATATTGAAGTCCTTCCCATTCCAATCCTGAGACCCTTCCTATAGCATGAGATGGGATATCCAACTACTTCCAAATCCAATCCTGATACCCTTCCGATAGCATGAGATGTGATATCCCAATGCTTCTACCAAACCTGAGACCCATACTATAGCATGAGATGTGATATCAAACTCCTTCCCATTCCAATCCCGAGACCCTTCCTATAGCTTGAGATGTGATATCCAACTGCTTTCCATTCCAATTCTGAGACCCTTCCTATATCAGGACACTTGCTATCTCAATGCTTCTAATACCAAACCTGACACCCGTCCTATAACATGAGTTGTGATATCTAAATCCTTCCCCTTCCAAACCTTAGACCCTTCCTTTATCATGAGATTTGATATCCAACTCCTTCCCATTCCAATCCTGAGACCCTTCCCATATCATGAGATTTGTTATCTCAATGCTTCTAATATCAAACTTGAGACCGTCCCTATAGCATGAGATGTGATATCCAAGTCCTTCCCATTCCAATCCTGAGACCCTTCCTATAGCATGAGATGTGATATCTCAATGCTTCTAATACCAAAACTGATACCCTTCCTATAACATGATATGGGATATCCAACTCCTTACCATTCCAATCCTAAAACCCTTCCGATAGCAGAGATGTGATATCTCAATGCTTATACCAAACCTGAGACCCTTCCTATGGCATGAGATGTCATATACAACTCCTTCCCATTCCAATCCTGAGACCCTTCCTATAGCATGAGATGTGATATCTCAATGCTTATACCAAACCTGAGACCCTTCCTATAGCATGAGATGTGATATCCCATTCCTTCCCATTCCAAAATGAGACCCTTCCTATAGCATGAGATGTGATGTCTCAATGCTTCTAATACCAAATCTGAGATCCTTCCTATAACACGAGATGTGATATCAAAATCCTTCCCCTTCCAAACCTGAGACCCTCCCTTTGGCATGAGATGTGATATCCAACTCCTTCCCATTCCAATCCTGAGACCCTTCCTACAGCATGAGATGTGATATCTCAATGATTCTAATAACAAACCCAAGACCCGTCCTATAACATGAGATGGGATATCCAACTCCTTCCCATTCCAATCCTGAGACCCTTCCTATAGCATGAGATGTGATATCTCAATGCTTATACCAAACCTGAGACCCTTCCCATAGCATGAGATGTGATATCCAAATCCTTCCCATTCCAATCCTGAGACCCTTCCTATAGCATGAGATGTGATATCTCAGTGCCTCTAATACCAAACATGAGATCCATTTTCTAACATGAAATGTGATATCCAACTCCTTCCCTTTCCAAACCTGAGAGCCTACCTATAGCATGAGATGTGATATCCAAGTCCTTCCCATTCCAATCCTTAGACCCTTCCTACAGCATGAGATGTGATATCTCAATGATTCTAATACCAAACCTGAGACCCGTCCTATAACATGAGATGGGATATCCAACTCCTTCCATTTCAATCCTGAGACCCTTCTGATAGCAGAGATGTGATATCTCAATGCTCATACCAAACCTGAGACCCTTCCTATGGCATGAGATGTCATATACAACTCCTTCCCATTCCAATCCTGAGACCCTTCCTATAGCATGAGATGTGATAACTCAATGCTTCTACTAATACCAAACCCGAGACCCGTCCGATAGCATGAGATGTGATATCCAACTCCTTCCCATCCCAATCCTGAGACACTTTCGATAGCAGAGATGTGATATCTCAATTCTTATACCAAACCTGAGACCCTTCCTATAACATGAAATGGGATATCCAACTCCTTCCATTTCAATCCTGAGACCCTTCTGATAGCAGAGATGTGATATCTCAATGCTCATACCAAACCTGAGACCCTTCCTATGGCATGAGATGTCATATACAACTCCTTCCCATTCCAATCCTGAGACCCTTCCTATAGCATGAGATGTGATATCTCAATGCTTCTACTAATACCAAAACCGAGACCCGTCCTATAGCATGAGATGTGATATCCAACTCCTTCCCATTCCAAACCTGAGACCCTTCCGATAGCAGAGATGTGATATCTCAATGTCTCTAATAGCAAACCTGAGATCCTTCCGATAGCATGAGATGTGATATCTCAATGCTTCTAATACCAAACCTGAGATCCTTCCTATAACATGAGATGTGATATCCAAATCCTTCCCATTCCAATCCTGAGACACTTCCGATAGCATGAGATGTGATATCTCAATGCTTATACCAAACCTGAGACCCTTCCTATGGCATGAGATGTGATATCCAACTCCTTCCCATTCCAACCTGAGACCCTTCCTATAGCATGAGATGGGATATCCAACTCCTTCCCATTCCAATCCTGAGACCCTTCTGATAGCATGAGATGTGATATCTCAATGCTTCTAATACCAAACCTGAGATCCTTCCGATAACATGAGATGTGATATCTCAATTCTTCTAATACCAAACCTGAGATCCTTCCTATAACACGAGATGTGATATCCAAATACTTCCCCTTCCAAACCTGAGACCCTCCCTTTGGCATGAGATGTGATATCCAACTCCTTCCCATTCCAATCCTTAGAGCCTTCTGATAGCATGAGATGTGATATCTCAATGCCTCTAATACCAAACCTGAGATCCTACCTCTAACATGAAATGTGATATCCAACTCCTTCCCCTTCCAAACCTGAGAGCCTTCCTAGAACATGAGATGTGATATCGAAGTCCTTCCCATTCCAATCCTGAGACCCTTCCTATAACATGAGATGTGATATCCAACTCCTTCCCATTCCAACCTGAGACCCTTCCTATAGCATGAGATGGGATATCCAACTACTTCCAAATCCAAGCCTGATACCCTTCCGATAGCATGAGATGTGATATCCCAATGCTTCTACCAAACCTGAGACCCATACTATGGCATGAGATGTAATATCAAACTCCTTCCCATTCCAATCCCGAGACCCTTCCTATAGTTTAAGATGTGATATCCAACTCCTTCCCATTCCAATTCTGAGACCCTTCCTATACCAGGAGACTTGCTAACTCAATGCTTCTAATACCAAAGCTGACACCCGTCCTATAACATGAGTTGTGATATCCAAATCCTTCCCCTTCCAAACCTTAGACCCTTCCTTTATCATGAGATGTGATATCCAACTCCTTCCCATTCCAATCCTGAGACCCTTCCCATATCATGAGATTTGTTTTCTCAATGCTTCTAATATCAAACTTGAGACATTCCCTATAGCATGAGATGTGATATCCAAGTCCTTCCCATTCCAATCCTGAGACCCTTCCTATAGCATGAGATGTGATATCTCAATGCTTCTAATACCAAAACTGAGACCCTTCCTATAACATGATATGGGATATACAACTCCTTCCCATTCCAATCCTGAGACCCTTCCTATAGCATGAGATGTGATATCTCAATGCTTATACCAAACCTGAGACCCTTCCTATAGCATGAGATGTGATATCCCATTCCTTCCCATTCCAAAATGAGACCCTTCCTATAGCATGAGATGTGATGTCTCAATGCTTCCAATACCAAATCTGAGATCCTTCCTATAACACGAGATGTGATATCAAAATCCTTCCCCTTCCAAACCTGAGACCCTCCCTTTGGCATGAGATGTGATATCCAACTCCTTCCCATTCCAATCCTGAGACCCTTCCTACAGCATGAGATGTGATATCTCAATGATTCTAATAACAAACCCGAGACCCGTCCTATAACATGAGATGTGATATCCAACTCCTTCCCATTCCAATCCTGAGACCCTTCCTATAGCATGAGATGTGATATCTCAATGCTTATACCAAACCTGAGACCCTTCCTATAGCATGAGATGTGATATCCAAATCCTTCCCATTCCAATCCTGAGACCCTTCCTATAGCATGAGATGTGATATCTCAATGCCTCTAATACCAAAAATGAGATCCATCCTCTAACATGAAATGTGATATCCAACTCCTTCCCTTTCCAAACCTGAGAGCCTACCTATAGCATGAGATGTGATATCCAAGTCCTTCCCATTCCAATCCTTAGACCCTTCCTACAGCATGAGATGTGATATCTCAATGATTCTAATACCAAACCTGAGACCCGTCCTATAACATGAGATGGGATATCCAACTCCTTCCATTTCAATCCTGAGACACTTCCGATAGCAGAGATGTGATATCTCAATGCTGATACCAACCCTGAGACCCTTCCTATAACATGAGATGTGGTATCCAACTCCTTCCCCTTCCAAACCTGAGACCCTTCTGATAGCATGAGATGTGATATCTCAATGCCTCTAATACCAAACCTGAGATCCTACCTCTAACATGAAATGTGATATCCAACTCCTTCCCCTTCCAAACCTGAGAGCCTTCCTATAACATGAGATGTGATATCGAAGTCCTTCCCATTCTAATCCTGAGACCCTTCCTATAGCATGAGATGTGATATCCAACTCCTTCCCATTCCAACCTGAGACCCTTCCTATAACATGAGATGGGATATCCAACTACTTCCAAATCCAATCCTGATACCCTTCTGATAGCATGAGATGTGATATCCCAATGCTTCTACCAAACCTGAGACCCATACTATGGCATGAGATGTGATATCAAACTCCTTCCCATTCCAATCCCGAGACCCTTCCTATAGCTTGAGATGTGATATCCAACTCCTTCCCATTCCAATTCTGAGACCCTTCCTATACCAGGACACTTGCTATCTCAATGCGTCTAATACCAAACCTGACACCCGTCCTATAACATGAGTTGTGATATCCAAATCCTTCCCCTTCCAAACCTTAGACCCTTCCTTTATCATGAGATGTGATATCCAACTCCTTCCCATTCCAATCCTGAGACCCTTCCCATATCATGAGATTTGTTAACTCAATGCTTCTAATATCAAACTTGAGACCCTCCCTATAGCATGAGATGTGATATCCAAGTCCTTCCCATTCCAATCCTGAGACCCTTCCTATAGCATGAGATGTGATATCTCAATGCTTCTAATACCAAAACTGAGACCCTTCCTATAACATGATATGGGATATCCAACCCCTTCCCATTCCAATCCTAAAACCCTTCCGATAGCAGAGATGTGATATCTCAATGCTTATACCAAACCTGAGACCCTTCCTATGGCATGAGATGTCATATACAACTCCTTCCCATTCCTATCCTGAGACCCTTCCTATAGCATGTGTTAAGACGGATTTCTGAACTCTGTCCTGGTGGCGCAGAAGTTCAGAAGGCCAACCTAATTACTTGGAACAGGGTAACCTCTGGACGAGCCAGACCAATCAAGGTAGCGATCGCGGCGGTCAAGACTAGGTCTCAAGAGGGGTGAGGGTGACTGAAAGCCCGCAATGAGCACACAAAGCAAGAGCGCTTACAAACTACTCCAAACAGTTGTTATATCAAAAATATATACACATTTATTTTAAGGCCTTTAAAACAATGACCTTAACGAGAAAATCACAATATCACAATATTAAGCCAACACATACCATATCAACACAATATATATACAAATATGACAGTCGCAAGCATTAGAGGCACGAAATGTGTAGTCCACCTGCAAGGGATGGAAAACAGGCAGTGCGATAATGCTTTAGACTCAGTTCGCCTTCAGAGGCACCTAACTAGATGGAAGTCCGAGCCCTGCGAAGAGTGGAGCCTTGTGCTCAAAGTACCTGCACACGCTGGTGCCAACGGGCAAAAGGAGAAGCTCTTCGGAGGAAGTCAGGCAGTTCGGGTTAGTGCACAACAGAAGAAGAACAGGTTCCGCGACTCAAGCGCAGCCTCCACAGTGAGCAGAAGCAGAGCGCGAGTACGGACAAAAGGGTGCTGTTTTTACACAGCGGGGAAAAGCAATGGGCTACTGCAGGAGGGCGACCAGATCCTAGCTATACTACTCACCGGTCCCCGATGCAAGCAGACCCAGGCTTCTCCACGTTAGTTTCAGCAGCTGGCAGGTTCAGAACAGCCGGGAATGCCTCGTCGTCGTGTAGAGAAAAAAGACGTCCCAATCGAAGAAACCTGCACAGTTTTGTCACCACCGCAGGGCAACGGAGCGGCCGTGTGTATCCGAGTCAAATGTACACTACTCACTTCAGACTTGGGAACGCCAAGTGTACGAAGCGTGTGAGAGTGACCAGGACTCGAAATACAACACAACCTGGCGGCGGTTACAGAGCAGGACTCCCTTGTAAGCTGGTCAGTCAACTGGATGGCCCAGAGACGCTTCCGAAGGCTTACTTAGCAGGAGATGATGAAGTCGCCGGGAATAGCTGTTCCTGCTATTCCAAAGGTCGAAGCACCAGTACAGGCCTTCTGGTTCGATCAAAGGAGGAAAGGGTTTCACAGGACGACAGCAGTGCAAAGGAGGAGTCCTTCAGCGGGTCACCAGCGATTCCTCGGTCCAGCCTCTTGGTTGCAGGATACTTGGCTCCTGTATTCCTTCGTTCGTGAGAACTCAGGAGATCGACATGGTAGTGGTGTTTCCAGCCCCCTCTTATCCACGGTTCCCTTCGCGCCAAAACGGAGGGGAGCCAATGGGAGATCCGCTCATCAACACACACACCATACGTGGACCAATCACGGACCACGGTGGTCCCAGGCATTCACACCACCCTAGACTCTCTGGCACCCAGGATGTGTATTGGGACCAGACATCCCAGCCCACACCCTGGAGGCACACAAAAGACATGTAGAAGCCCGCGAAAGCAACCACGTTTCGCGGGAAAGTACATGCCCAAATAAGGAAGGCCACGGGTCGCTCGACCTGGGGAAGGTGAAGGGAGCAAGACGGTCAGTGGACAGGACAAAGGAGCCTCGTGGTCTGGCCATTTTGGGAGCCAGGCCACCATTTTGGGTTCAGTGCGAAAAACGCGCTCAGAACGCCAAAAGGAGCTCAAAATACACAAAACGATCGCTGCCACCATTCCAATCCCTGAATGACTTGCACCGATCAAATACCATCCTAAACGAGTATCTAGGGCCTGTAGAAGGCTAGAGACCCAAGAGAGCTGTAACTTAGCTTACAGTGCCCTCTTGTGTGATGTTGCACTAAAGCCACAACATGATAAAAGAAACTACGGGAAACAGCGTTCCCCGGTACTGACTGTCTTAAGGGCATGTCAGTTTCCCCATAAGAAAAGGAGCGAAAGCCCAGAGGAGTGCAGCAGAAGGCTGCACTTCTCTGGCAAAGTCAAGAACAAGGTGAAAAACAACAGCAAAAAGTTTAGGGGTTGCCACATGGAAGGAAGATTACCTACAATTACGAAATCTTTCCTAACACTCGCCCCTCCCAGACTATGGACAGGGGGAACTAATCCACCCCTGGATGAGTCTCTTGTTCAGGTCGGTTAAACATTCTGGACAACCCATCAGCATTGCTATGTTGGACACCTGGCCTATGCTCAATAGTGAAGTCGAAGCCTTGTAGACTTATGGACCACCTAAGCAACTTTGGATTCTCCCCCTTCATGTTCATTAGCCACTTTAACGGCTTATGGTCAGTCTGCACAGTGAAGTGGGTCCCATAGAGGTAGGGCCTCAGCTTCCTTAGGGCCCACACAACAGAGAAACATTCTTTCTCTACCGTGGACCATCTGAGCTCTCTGTCCTTAAGCTGGCGACTAATAAAACCGATAGGGTGTTCCTTACCCTTCTCATCTACTTGTGATAGTACAGCTCCTATCCCAGTGTCAGAGGCGTCCGTCTGCACGATAAAAGGTCTTTGATAATCAGGGGCCCTGAGGACAGGGGCCTGGCACAAGGAGTCTTTTAAGCCATTGAAGGCCTTCTCACACTCGTCGGTCCAAGTTACCTTCTTGGGTTTCTTCGGAGTTGTGAGGGCAGTCAGAGGAGCAGCTATGGTGCCATAGTCTGCCACAAAATTGCGGTAATACCCCGTGAGTCCTAAGAAGGCTCTCACTTGGGTTTGTGTAGTGGGGGTAGGCCAGTCTTGTACTGCTTGTACTTTACTAGGTAGAGGCTGTATCCTCCCTCCACCTACTTCATGTCCAAGGTAAACCACTGAGCCTTGTCCAATCTGGCATTTACTAGCCTTTATGGTCAAGTGGGCTTTCTGAAGAGCCTGGAGCACAATCACGAGGTGTTTCACATGGTCTTCCCAGGTGGCACTGAAAACTGCTATATCGTCCAGATATGCAAGACAGAATTCGTCCAACCCATTCAACACATGATTCACAAGCCTCTGGAAAGTGGCAGGTGCATTCTTCAACCCGAACGGCATTACCCGGAATTGGTAAAGGCCGTCTGGAGTAGAAAATGCTGTCTTCTCCTTGGCATGCTCTGCTAAAGCTATTTGCCAAAAGCCAGCAGTGAGGTCAAACGTGCTGAGGTACTTGGAGGCACCCAAAGTATCCATCAGCTCATCTGTTCGAGGCAAGGGGTGTACGTCTGTCTTGGTGACAGCATTCAGAGCCCTGTAATCCACGCAGAACCTCAATTCAGAAGTGCACGCCTTTGGAACCAACACCACAGGGCTGGATCAAGGACTACTAGAGGGTTCAATCACCCCAAGATCTAACATCTTGTTGACCTCGGTCTTAATATAAGACCGTACTTTGTCTGACATCCTGTATCCCCTACTTTTGGTAGGTACACTGTCTCCTGTGTCAATGTTATGTTTGCACCAAGGTGTCAAACCAGGGGACTGTGAAAACAGGGGGGAAAACTGCCTAAGCAAACTTTTCACCTCCGCCTGCTGATCAGAAGTCAGGTGAGGGGCCACTCGGACACCCTCAAAGGAGCTATCTGAAGGACCACTCTGGAACAGGGCGGGGAGAGGTTCAGACTCCTCTTCCTCAACATCTGAAGCCAGTAGCAGTGCTGCGATTTCGACTCTTGGGACGAAAGCCTTCAGCCTATTCACGTGAAACACTTTTGGAGCCTGTCCAGGCCTTCCAAGGTCCACTAAATAGTTAACCTCACCCAGGGGCTCCACCACTGTGTAAGGGCCTGACCATTTGTCCTGTAAAGCTCGAGGCCTTATGGGATTCATGATCAGGACTTGGAGACCAGGTGTAAAGTTGATGAGGGAAGCTTTCTGGTCGTACCAATGTTTCACCAGCGCTTGCCCTGCCTTCAATTTATCACTAGCCAAGCCCATCAGAAGTACCATCCGTTTTCTGAGCCCTAGCACATAATCAACTACATTGGTAGTAACAGGGGGAGTGGGCATCTCCCATCCCTCTTTGACGATGGCTAAGGGTCCTGTAAGGATATTTGGCATGTTACAGCACAGAGTACAGCACTACTGCACAAGTAGCATTACAGCACTACTGCACAAGTAGCATTTTTTTTTTTGCAGCACCACCACAAGGGTGCGGTGCATTGCTATATGGGTTAGCAGATTAACAAGGAAAGACAGGCTATTCAGTCAAAAAACGATTTTAACATATAAGATGCAAAGCTATTTTTACAGTTAAAAGCACACGTGTTCATTTAAAAATGCACACTATTTTTCACCTGAAATGCCTATATTGCTAGAGACACATTTGAAAATTAACAGCTAACATATTAACCATTAACCTGACTAATAAAACCTTATTTTATTATAACTCACTAATAAAATGTGTTCTCTACTGCAGAATTAGGCATATTTTGAAAACCAGTTAAATGAGTGTGCAGATTTTTCCTCTCTTCTCTGCCTGATTATCCGTGTTGTTGTGCACAGTAACTGCAGGAGGAAGGAAGGCAGATTTGCAACAATTGCAAATGTATAAGCGAAGCTATTGTTTAAAAGTAGGAGGATGAGAGATGATGGATTTCATTGGAACACGTCATAAAGAGGGCTGAGAGGAAAGTTTTAGTGGGCAGTAGCAGGGAAAAAGACAGGGAGACATCTTTCTGCACTACTGGGGAGAAGACCTGGCTGTGGGGGTGTCCTGCTGCAGTCGAGACTGGGGAAAGCTGAAAGAATTACATTTCCACTGGCAGAGGCTGTCCTATCTGAAAAAGCTGAGAATTCCAGGCAATGACCCCGGCTTGAGAAGGCAAGCGTCCCTTTTCGTTGGAGTTAAGCCAAGAGAGCCACATTCACAGAGAGAATCCTCTAAACAGATAAGGTAATTACCTAACTGGGGGAGCTGTGTGTGTGCACGAAAGTATGCAGTCAGTGTAGAAAAATGAAAGTCCCGTGCGTGTCTTAATCAAGTGCTAATGTTGCAATTTAAGTTCTGTTCTCCGCCACTATAATTGCAGTGTGTCATTGAAAATGCTTTGATTGTTCCCTTTTATTGCTGTAAAGAATGAGATTATGTCTAAATGCAAATTTTATAATACAGAAAATATTTGAAAACAGACGGGTGGTTTATTTTCTATTTACCATTACAATGCCAATGATGTGGGGAGATTTTTAAACAGTGCAATGGTCATTTTAAGACAGATGTGTGTATGTCAGAATCAGTATGAATAATTGTGAGTGACTGTAGTATAACTTGTTGGAGGTACATGAGCCAACGGGAAGAGAGACTCTCTGAACATAGCTCCCTACCGTATATAAGGTAGTGGAAATTACCACAAGACTACCACATATAGCTCTCTGTCGTAAATAAGTCAGTGAGTTTGCCCATGGTGGCGCACCAACACTATCACTGGAAATTGTGGTTTCCCTAGAATGCAGGTCTGAGGTCTCTCTAGTGATCACACGAAAAATCTAAGCGAAGATAAGGGATTCTGGACATTGGGGTCACAAATAAAACAAGGGAATTATGCTCACCAAAATACCACCAACCACGTATACCAAATATGCAGGTCTGGGTGCTGAAATAATGCATGTCCATTGTATTATTGTTGCACATGGCCAAATCTGAATACAAAGAGTGATTATTGCTAAGTTATTTCTCAGCGGTAATAAAATACCGTCAGGCCCCAAATCTCCACAAAATACCCTACATATTTATGGTGCGTTGGAGGCCGGGAAAGTGATCATAGAGTACCTACTGGGCGTGGCAAGCGTGTCTCACACTGCCATTTGCACATTAAAGGGAACCCATTTTATAATAGCAGTGTGCCACTAAAAACGAATTTCAGAATGTCACAAAGGGAAACCACATTCTCAGATCTAGTGCAATATTTAGAGGCAAAGTTATTTGCACATGGGAATTGGTCTTCGAACAGTACCTTAGAATGGAGTAACCGCATTCAGGGTGAGGTGCAGAAAGAAAAACTAGACAATATTTTTGCAGAAGGCAGCATAATTCAGGTCTGCCTTACAAGATTATTGAATGCAGCCGATAAAAGTGCAGAGAAAGACTGTTTAATACGGCTATGCGGCAAAATATGGTTTATTTTAAACAAGTCACTGCGAATGCAAGAGAATGATACTCAGCTAATTAACAGGTTAAAGACTGAATTAGATGGGGCAAGTAAAAATCAGGAAATGTTGAGAGCAGAATTGGATGTATGCCAAAAAGACATGCAATTAAAATGCAGAGACTTTGATACTCAGTTATCCAAAAGCAAGAAACAATTTGAAGATAGTGAGCAAGAATTGACACACTTAAAAGCCTTAGTGGATCACATTAGGCAGGATAAAGATGAGGTTATTTCAGAAATGCAGATTTTACAAAAAGAACATTGCGAAAAAGAAGGTGATCTCCAGAGTGTAGAACAAGAAATGATTAAAATGATTCAAGAAAGAGACAAGAGAAGTAAAGAGTTCAATGAATGCCAAATGCAAATGTGCGATATGCAGGAGGCAATTAATAAAATGAGTGATGAAAATAATTATTTGCATGATGAAGCCAACAGACTCCTTAAAAAGTGTAAGGACTTAGAACAGCAAATGTGCATTCCCAGGTCCCAGGAGAGGCGGCAGGGCACCACACTCAATGGAGTGGAGGTGAATTCTAGCTCTGCCCAAAGAGCTAGTGCCCCAGTGACAGGGCCGGTGACTGAACTTGGTTGCAGCGCCCTTGGGGGATTTGATACTCCCATTGGGGGCAGCCACCAATCTCATACACCTGAAAACAGGATTGAATCACAAAATAGTGCAATTCCATGCATTGCAACAAGTAGCCCCATAAAAATAATGAAATCCATTAAAGCCCTGATCAAACCATTTAAAAAGGGAGGTGAATGCTGCATTGAGGATCACTTAGAAGCGGTGCATGACATTTTTAAAGCGCTCCAGATACCTAAGGAACAGTACAGACAATATTTTCATTTAACTTTAGATGCCCCGACGGCCAGCATCATAAGGGGATTAAATGAACAGCAGAATATGACATGGCTGGAGTTTGAAAAAGAAATTAGGCGCCATTTTTCTCCTTTTCAGTCATTGCAGGAGGCAAAGAAAGTTGCGTACACTATTACTGCTGGACCTAATACATCACCTCGCCAATTTTTACAAGACTTAAAAAGAGCATTCTCTCGCTTTGATGTATCTTTTGACTCAAATTCCAATGAGTTTAAAACCGCATACTTCTATGGGCTACAGAAAGACATTATATCCCAATTGGTCCGTGAATTTGACCGTGACAAGTCCCTTGAATGGATTGTACATCAAAGCACCAAGCTATATGAGGTACTCTATTGTCAGGGTAGAGAAAGTGATAAAATGAAAGATACTAGGCCTAAATCTAAAGAACCCTCAGCCACAGTAATGGAAATCAGGTCAGCCAAAATGTCCCTTGAGTCTGCTCAAAGCCAAGGTAAAAATAATGTGACACCTGAACAAAGGGGTAATCAACAAAGATCGCCATTTACTGTACCAATATTCCAATCACATGATCCTAGTAATAGAGAGAGCTACATCAGCCCTAGATATTTAGGAGATAGACCCCGGGTAAGATACCGGTCTGATATGGCAGGTATGAACAATAATCAGAGACAAAATCAAGATCAAAGAAATGATGGTCCCTACCAGTCATTGGGGACACAGAGCAGATTTGATCCCAGCACCATGATATATGGTAATCAGGATAGGCCCCGATATGTGGATCGATTTACTGATAATGGAAATCAATATAGGGGCCAGTACCCACAATCTGAGAAACAGGACATGAAGCAAAACGTGAACTACAGTCCACGCCAGTACAATGATTCCCCACCAGGGGACTATAATCAAAGGATGGGTGCAACCCGCTCCCCTCCACAAATGAATCAAGAGTTCAGAAACCATCCCAACCGGTATCAATCACCTGAGAGGTATCAGAATAGATCCAATCAGGGGGAAAACAACCAATATCGACCTAGGCCACAGAAAGAGGATCCTAGAGAGGTGGAAAGGTTCCAATGCCTTGAGGCCCAAGTGAAAATGTTAGCTGAGCAAATAGGAAAGCTCTATACAGCGCAAAAACAACCTTCCAAAGAGGGGGCTGATGGCCATAGCAATGACCGGGGGGCTTCCGAAAAGTGACTAAGTACTCATGATAACTGCAGTGCCAAAATGACAGATTGCTCTGATATAATTTTGCATAACGACTCTGAGATGTCTAATGGATTAAAAATGAAAGTACCAGTAAATGAAATTGTGACGGAAAGTGCAAATACTTCTAAAAAAGAGGTACGGTTTAACTTAGAGCTAAATAAAACAGTAAAGATTTGCACAAATGAAAAAGAAACATTAGGAATTCCAAAAGAACAAAGGGACAGATTTAAGAAAAATGACTCATGCATGGGGAATACCAGTGAACAGGGAGTAAGTGGGGATGCCATAGCTCCTTCCCTGGGCAAGCAAAACAATTACCAAACACAGACAGAAAAAGGAAATACTCACAAGGAGGGTACAAGTCAATCACCTGAAAAATTCTTTGAGCCACATATTTTTGAAGAGGCTGAAAGGGCTGGTATTACACTAAATGATCACAAATGCACAGAATTAAAAAATGACAAATTGCTGAATGATGTTGTGACACATGTTCAGTTGGAAGGTTGTAATGTGGTCTCTGATGTTACCCAGATGGATGGGCGAACGGTGGCCACACTCCAAAAAACCTCTGAACATGGAGAAATGAATAAAATATCTCGCACAGAAATGGGTAAAAAGGAGGGAAAAATGTCTTTTCATTTACCAATGTGCTTAGCCAAAAGTGAAAAAGACCTGAGAAAGGTGAGCCCTGAAATCAGTAAGAATTCACATTTCTTATGTGTATTAGAGGAAGTTGAGGACAGATATTATGCACCCATCACTGTAGAAGAAAAATGCCACACCTTTGCTATGATTGACACTGGCGCACAGGCCACAATTATGTCCAAGGAGCTGGTAAAGAGTATCAATGAAGGGAGGCCTCCACAGAGTCAGATCACAGTGAAGGCAAATCAAGGCCCAGTGCATAACTTTAATGGGGAGGAGGTGCCCATCATAGGTGTAACTGAGGTTGACATAAAAATAGGAAAGCACAGAATGAAACAAGAGGTATTGATCACATCTATTTGTGAAATTCCATTTCTGATGGGGACAGATTGCCTGAAAAGATTGTCTCCTCTCATAGATGGGGTGAATGGAGTGCTGTGGTCCTTAACCAAAAAACCATTGAGGCCTAAGAAACTAAAATCACAAAACAGCAATATAAAAGAATGTCACACCGTTGCCAAAACAAATGATGCTGTGGAGGTATATCTCCAGAATAGCTGCATACCTAGTGTCACTGTTATATTAAGGTGTCAAGACAAAGATCAGAGCGACAATGAAAAACTACCTGTACAAATATACTTGGACCCAAGGAAAGATTGGCAGACTGCCATAGACGAACACACATTACGTTTCTATTTAAAAGAGAATACATGCAAACAGAATATTGTTCCTAAAACAGATTCAGAAAAACACATTACCACTCTGGCAGAGATACACATGGAAGATGAGCAACCATGGGTTCACGCTGGTATAAATGATTATCTTAAAACAATAAAAGCCACTTTAGCGCTTGAACATGAAAGGAGTTTCATTAATGAGAAATTGTTGCAAAAAATTATGGAGAGGGAAGAAATCCCGAAATTTAGGATTAAAAACCAATATGTTTCTGGGTTGGACAGTCCAGACTTTGAAAACCGAATTACAGGCAGATGCATGCTTAAAATTAGTATTGGGCAGAAAGCAATTTACCATAATGTATGGATAGTGAGTGGAGCACAAAATGAATTTTACATGGGCAATGACATCATGCACAGAATGTGTATGGTGTTAGATTTCCTTAATCAAAAAATATGGTCACGCCTAGGTGGGCCGGCGCCTGAATTTGAAGACAAAAGAAGGGCTTATCATTGTGCACAACTAGTTCCTTATGCAGTCGAATTACAGATGAGGAAAAATACTATTGTTCCTGCATTTACAAAACAGTTTGCAATAACACTGAAATGCAAAAATGGACAGCAGATGAAAGGCTCTGATGCATTTGTATGCCTGAATGAATCCATAAAACAGCAAGGCCTGGATTATGAATACATTCCATTGGTAGACATTGGTGAGGGATCTGTAAAAATCATGGTGAATAATAAAGGTTGTCAGGATATTCATTTAGAGGAAAACTCCCCATTAGGAATGGCCATACAAAAATCACATTATACGGCAGATTTAAATAACATGGTGATTGGGAATATTCCTGAAAAATATGTAGATGCCAAGGGCGAGTTGCCAGAACACCTGGACTCTCAGCCCAAAGGAATATTTAAAATTCATTCTGTGTATCCTTATGATTCAAATAAGACAGTGTGCTGCCATCAAGAGGATTGCATAATATTTAATTTAAATGAAAATGAAACAGGAAATCAGCCCATTGAAGTGGAAGCTGATATGCCAAAATATTTGAAAGTGGCAGCTCTACAAAAAGACACAGCCACACAGTTAGAGGAAAGCGCTGAGATTCCTTTACCAGAAGAGTTTCCAGAATTTTCCAGAATGGTAGAAGAGCAGATCTCCTTAGCGGATGCATGTAACAGCGATGAGGATCGACGCAATCTGAGGGAAATATTTATGGAGTTTAAGGATGTATTTGCAAAAGATGCTTATGATTGTGGTTTAACTGATTTACATGTGGCCACACTACCAGAAGGTTGTAGCAGAAATCCAGTGTTTGTACGCCAGTATAGACTACCGCTGGCATGTTTAGAATCATTGGCAGAGATTATTAAAAATTTGGAATCACGGGGAATAATTAGGCCCATTCATAGCACATCCAATACGCCTATTTTAGGTGTGTTAAAGCCAAATGGTCAATGGCGGCTGTGTGCAGACTTAAGAGAGTTAAATAAAAGAGTACCAGTATCTAGATGGCCACTACCATTCATTGATCAGGGCCTAGCTCAGATACATGGTTCAAATGTATTTACCACGTTAGATCTCACATCTGGATATTGGTGTGTGCCATTGGCAGAGGAGATACAACACCTATTTTCCTTTACATTTGACAGGACTCAATATGCCTGGCTTAGAGCTCCGTTCGGGTACATCAATAGTGGGAGTGAATTTGGCATATTTTTGAGAAAGGCCATGCCGGATGCAGCGGAAAGAGGGACAATAGTTTATGTGGATGATGTCTTGATAAAAAATGAAAACCTTAAAAGCCATTTTGATGAAATAAGACATGTGCTTGGCCAATTGCAGAAAGCAGGCGCCAAAGTATCTTTGCAAAAAGCACAATGGTGCAAGAAAAAAGTGAACTTTCTAGGGCATGAAGTGACTGAACATGGGCTAAATCCACAAAGGAAGAAAATAGAGGCCATACAAAGATTAAAAAATCCTAAAAATGTGAAAGGAGTAAAAAGTTTATTAGGGATGACAGGCTATAACAGAAAGTTCATTGAGAATTATGCAGAAATCACTCAACCATTGACTAAACTGCTTAAACTAAATACTCCCTGGAGATGGGAAAGAGAGCAATCTGATGCAGTGGCTAGATTGAAGGAATGTCTTGTAAAGGCACCATGTTTAGCATACCCCATAAAGGACAGGGATTTCTTTATAGAAATAGGCTTTTCTGAACATTGTATGTCAGCAGTGTTATCACAAAAACACGATTTGAATCACAAAACCATTGCATATGCAAGTAAGGCATTTTCCCAAGTTGAAATGAAATTTAATGAATGCGAAAAGGCCCTATTAACCACTGTGTGGGCGCTACAACATTTCCGCCCCATTGTTCAGGGAGAAAAGGTGATTATTGAAACAAATCATCAACCTTTGCAATTTTTAGAGAGTAAAAGAATTAGATCAGGCAATCTAGCGCAATCCAGAATCACTTCATGGACGCTGGCATTACAAGGTTTTCCCGTAGAAGTAAGATATGGACAAAATAAAAAGAGCCCAATTGCTCAAGGGTTAGCTGACTTACATGACTGTGCAGCTGAACAAATACCAAATGAAATGGAAGTGGAAGCTAGTTTGCAGGAATTTGAACAATCACCACACAAAGCTTTTGATGAAAAAACATGCAAGGATTTGCCAACTGTATATGTGGATGGTTGTGCTTTTCACATTGAAAATGACAGTAATAAACAATTAGTGGCAGGAATAGGAAATGTCTGGTTGAAATGTGAAGGCGTTCCTAGTATAGGGATGAGGATTGGAGATAGGAGCAGTCAGGTAGCGGAATTGGCAGCCATCTATAAAGCAATTGCTACTGCAGTTGATAAAAAGTTCAGTGAAATTGTCCTGGTGACTGATTCTGACTATGCACGGAATAGCTTTGTGGAGTATTTGCCTGGTTGGAAAGCAAGAGGCATGATTACATACAACAAAAAGCCACTTAAACATGGAAAAATGATACAAGCCATAGACAAATTGGTGTCAGAAAATAATTTAACAATATACTGGAGAAAAATTCGTGGGCATTTAAAAACACCAGGAGAGGATAAGGAGGGAAATGATAAGGCAGACCATCTGGCTAAGATTGGGGCTGTGATGGGAGAATTGCTACCTATTGATTATTTAATGGGTGAAATACAAATTGATGCAGTCACACGTTCTAAAGCACCAAAGGAGGTAGATCAACCGGTGGTGCAGTGGAGTCATGACACGCCAGACCAAGATTTGATTGAGGCACAAAAGAATGATCAAATTTTGGGAATCTATTATAATCATTTGATAGATCCTGAAAAAAATCCTTTAACAGAAAATGATTGTATGGGAAAAGAAGAGTTGAGGGTGTTATTAAAGAACAAAACACGAATTAGATTACAGGATGGGCTCATGATTAGAGAGTCCATAACAGGGCAAATACAGTGGGTAGTACCCCTTTCATTCAGAGGACTAATGCTACACCATGCACACGATGCCATAACTGCAGGCCATAGAGGTTCACAAAAGACATTAGAAATACTAAAAGATTATGCTTACTGGCCACATATGTCCCAAGATGTGGAATTATATACTAGAGGATGTCTAGTATGCGCCCAATTTAAACCTGCTTCACCAATGCATAGAGCACCATTGATGAAAAGAGGCCTAACTCTCCCATGGTCAGATTTGCAAATAGACTATGTAGGTCCTTTAAAAAGGTCGAGCAGGGGACACCGCTATATTTTGAGTGTGGTATGTTTGATGTCAAAGTGGATTGAGTGCATTCCCGCACCAGATTGTAGTGCGCAAACAGCAGCCACATTGCTGGTGAACCATGTGTTCTCAAGGTTTGGGTTGCCACAAAGAATTGAGTCAGACAGAGGAAGTCATTTCACAAGTACTCTAATGAGTAAGGTATGGCAAATACTAGGTGTAAAAAGGAAACTACATATCGCATATCGGGCGGCGTCTTCAGGTACAGTTGAAAGAAGCAATAGGTCTGTTGTGGACATTTTAAAGAAATTTGTGGCAGAAGCAGGTTCCAGCTGGGATTTGCGTTTACCATTGGTTTTGATGGCAATCAGGTCGACTCCTGCCAAAGCAACAGGTGTTAGCCCCATGAGGTATTAACAGGTAGGAAAATGGTGTTACCACAACACCTACTATACAGAACACATGAGCAAACTCTAGTGAGTGCATCCACAGTTCATGAATATATTGATGAACTGAGGAGGCATTTGCAACATGCATTTGCTTTTGTGCAAAGAAATCTGGAAAGAGCTGCTGACAGTGCTAAGTCATATTATGACAAAAAGACATCAGTAAAGGAATACAATGTAGGAGATCAGGTGTACAAGTTTCATTTTGGAAAAAGTAAACAGAAAAATTCTAAATTTCTGGCAGCCTGGCAGGGGCCATTCCGAATTATAGATAAAGTCTCTCCTGTAGTGTATAAAATTTTGAAAAATGAAGGTGAAACAGCAATAGAGCAGTTTGTCCATGTAAATCAAATCAAACCATGCCATCCCAGACATGAGATCAGGCAGCTTGAGCATGTGGAAACGGATAGAGTCCCTTGAGAAAATAAATGGGTGTGATCAGGAGGCAGTGACAAAGAAGTAAAAAAAAAAAAAAAAGTTGATTGTTATGATGGCACATAAACACTGTAATATATGTAAAAATATATAATATAAATAAATAAATAAATAAATAAATTAATAAATAAATAAATGCACATATAACGGAAGCTCGTGGTTGGTGTGCAGAGAGAAAGTGTATTAAATATTGAATGCTGTTTTATATGTGTTTGTTTTCTTTTAACTTGTGTTTAATTTCAGAAAAAAAAAAAAAAAAAAACGAAGTATTTTTACCAAGCATGTTTTATTTTTGGCAAAAGGATGAAGTTAGTATTGTGCTATGTACTTAATCTGTTTATTTTCTATTTTGATTTAGACAATTAACATTATTTGATCGGAGGTTCCGGGATCAGAGGCCACGGGAGACGATGGAGTCCTGGAGCCCCCTGGATGAAGACCAAAAGATGCCTGCCTCCAGGTGGAGGTGAAGACAAAATAACCGGAATGCCAAAAGAGATGAATACTGTGGATTCAAGATTGCCAAGATGAAAGAGTACTCGAATGAACCGAATAACATCGCTGGTCGGGACATACCAAAAGAGACAAAGCAAAAGTTCCGGCATATGAAGTTCCACGTATTTATTATTTTAATTATTTATTTTAACTTGTTATATTACTTATTTGTTTTAGTTAGTTGTTTTATTTCATTGTTTTTAATTGACTTGGAAAATTTAAACTTAAAGTAATGCCACTTCCACTGAGAAGGCAAATGTGGAACATTTTATGAACTGATGGACTCAGATGAAATGTTAATTGAAAATTTTCATTGATGCACATGAATATTCATTTTGTTGGATTGCTATATTGTAAAAAAAAAAAAATAGAACAAGTTGTTTTTAGAGATTGGCTTGGATTATAGCCAAGTTCTAAAAACAAAAGGAGGGTATATGTAAGGATATTTGGCATGTTACAGCACAGAGTACAGCACTACTGCACAAGTAGCATTACAGCACTACTGCACAAGTAGCATTTTTTTTTTTGCAGCACCACCACAAGGGTGCGGTGCATTGCTATATGGGTTAGCAGATTAACAAGGAAAGACAGGCTATTCAGTCAAAAAACGATTTTAACATATAAGATGCAAAGCTATTTTTACAGTTAAAAGCACACGTGTTCATTTAAAAATGCACACTATTTTTCACCTGAAATGCCTATATTGCTAGAGACACATTTGAAAATTAACAGCTAACATATTAACCATTAACCTGACTAATAAAACCTTATTTTATTATAACTCACTAATAAAATGTGTTCTCTACTGCAGAATTAGGCATATTTTGAAAACCAGTTAAATGAGTGTGCAGATTTTTCCTCTCTTCTCTGCCTGATTATCCGTGTTGTTGTGCACAGTAACTGCAGGAGGAAGGAAGGCAGATTTGCAACAATTGCAAATGTATAAGCGAAGCTATTGTTTAAAAGTAGGAGGATGAGAGATGATGGATTTCATTGGAACACGTCATAAAGAGGGCTGAGAGGAAAGTTTTAGTGGGCAGTAGCAGGGAAAAAGACAGGGAGACATCTTTCTGCACTACTGGGGAGAAGACCTGGCTGTGGGGGTGTCCTGCTGCAGTCGAGACTGGGGAAAGCTGAAAGAATTACATTTCCACTGGCAGAGGCTGTCCTATCTGAAAAAGCTGAGAATTCCAGGCAATGACCCCGGCTTGAGAAGGCAAGCGTCCCTTTTCGTTGGAGTTAAGCCAAGAGAGCCACATTCACAGAGAGAATCCTCTAAACAGATAAGGTAATTACCTAACTGGGGGAGCTGTGTGTGTGCACGAAAGTATGCAGTCAGTGTAGAAAAATGAAAGTCCCGTGCGTGTCTTAATCAAGTGCTAATGTTGCAATTTAAGTTCTGTTCTCCGCCACTATAATTGCAGTGTGTCATTGAAAATGCTTTGATTGTTCCCTTTTATTGCTGTAAAGAATGAGATTATGTCTAAATGCAAATTTTATAATACAGAAAATATTTGAAAACAGACGGGTGGTTTATTTTCTATTTACCATTACAATGCCAATGATGTGGGGAGATTTTTAAACAGTGCAATGGTCATTTTAAGACAGATGTGTGTATGTCAGAATCAGTATGAATAATTGTGAGTGACTGTAGTATAACTTGTTGGAGGTACATGAGCCAACGGGAAGAGAGACTCTCTGAACATAGCTCCCTACCGTATATAAGGTAGTGGAAATTACCACAAGACTACCACATATAGCTCTCTGTCGTAAATAAGTCAGTGAGTTTGCCCATGGTGGCGCACCAACACTATCACTGGAAATTGTGGTTTCCCTAGAATGCAGGTCTGAGGTCTCTCTAGTGATCACACGAAAAATCTAAGCGAAGATAAGGGATTCTGGACATTGGGGTCACAAATAAAACAAGGGAATTATGCTCACCAAAATACCACCAACCACGTATACCAAATATGCAGGTCTGGGTGCTGAAATAATGCATGTCCATTGTATTATTGTTGCACATGGCCAAATCTGAATACAAAGAGTGATTATTGCTAAGTTATTTCTCAGCGGTAATAAAATACCGTCAGGCCCCAAATCTCCACAAAATACCCTACAGTCCCCGTACGGGATGACCGAACAGAAGTTCGAAGGGGCTGAAGCCAACACCCTCCTGTGGTACCTCTCGGTAGGCAAACAGTAAGCATGGTAAAAGAAGATCCCATTGTCTTCTCTGAGGCTCCTCCAGAGCCCCAATCATGCTCTTTAACGTTCTGTTGAAACGTTCCACCAGACCATTGGTCTGGGGTTGGTATGCAGAAGAGAACTTGTAGGTGACCCCACATTCTTTCCACATAGCCTGCATATACTTCGACATAAAGTTGCTGCCACGATCTGACACAACTTCTTTAGGGAAGCCAACCCTAGTAAATATGCCGAGTAAAGCTTTTGCAACTGACTTGGCAGTTACAGTTTTCAATGGGATGGCCTCAGGATACCTGGTTGCATGGTCGACCAGCACCAGGATAAACCTATTGCCTGAGGATGTTTGCGGGTCAAGGGGACCAATGATGTCGATCCCTACCCTTTCAAATGGTACCCCCACAACTGGGAGCGGTACCAACGGAGCTTGGATTGTCGCGCCAACCTTACCAGACAACTGGCAGGAGGCACAACTCCTGCAGTGACTTTCTACTTGCACCCCCATCTTGGGCCAGTAGAAGTGCATGGATAACCTTTGCTTGGTCCTCTTCATACCAAGGTGACCAGCAAGGGGAACTTCATGCGCCAACTGCAGGAGGAAGGGCCTAACAGCAAGGGGAACCACCAACCTCCTATGGTCTCCTTCTGTAGACTCTGTGGGCTCACTATACAGGAGTCCACCTTCCCAATAAATCCTATGCGTCCCAGGAGGTTCACCCTCAAGCTGGGAGCAGGCCTGTCTCCTTAGGCTTTCCAGAGATGGGCACTCACGTTGGCCTTTACTGAATTCGTCCCTATCAGGACCTCCTCCAACTAACAAGTCTTTTAGTTCAGGATGATCGTTGGGGTCGAATACTTCAGGCATCGCCACCTCCTCGTCAGGCCCGGGCGATTGACCAACTTCCTCCACCGCAGTGGTAGGCGAGCTCGGGGGAATATTCTCTTTCCCTCGTCGTGACTTGTTGACTCCTTTCGCCTTGGGTTTCCCCTTCGGCTGGGGCGGCGTATTGGACTTGGCCAATGCTGCCCGTGCTTGAGACCGTGTGTAGGGTCTTTCAGCAGTGTCTCCTACGAGCCCTAAAGCTCTGAGATCATTACCCAACAAGACCTTTCCCGGGACGTTTCTCTGAATGCTCACTGGAATCCTGACTGCTGTACCATTTAAAGTAAGATTTACAGGTATTACTGGAAACATACGGAGGGGGCCGTCAGCCAACTTAGTGGGCATCAGAGTAGCTCTGGCAACTTCCTCTGAGTCTACCAAGGTAGAATCCACTACAGTGCGGCTGCACCCACTATCCCTAAGAGCTGGAGTATCCACTCCATTGATCAGCACACTGTCTTTAAAGTAGTGCTTGGTATTATCCGGAATCCTAGCATAAGCCTCTGCGACTTTAGGCTCCCAGGAACCCAGGGACACTAAAACTACCTCAGCCTCTATTCCGCTGGGAAATGAGTCTGAGGAGAAGGATGCTCCTGTAATCTCTTCTTCCTCGTAGGAGGAGAAGGCCAGATTAGCGGAGTGGACCCCCAAAGGTATAACCTTACAACGGGGATCCCCCTTCACGTGGTCAGTTGCTCCACAAGAAAAACAAGCCCCAGTGGGTCTGTTTACGTAGGGAGGCTTATTGTAACCAGAGTTCTGTTTCGGAGGCTGACCTCCACTACCCTGTGAGTTCGCTTGTGTCTTACCCTTGTTTTTCTTTTTGTGGCCCTTATGGGAAGAAGATTTAGCAGATTCCCCACCCTCCATATCTTTGGACTTTTTCCCTTCCTCCTGCTTACCAGGATGAGTTTTGTCCTTATGGGACACTCGATGTGACACCCATAAGTCTGCTGCAATGGCCAGCTTCTTAGGATCTATCTCCTTCGAATCGGCCAATGAAGAAGAAGCAAAAATGTGTTCCAGCATGACAAGATTTATCATGCCTTCGAAGGTAGAAACCTTATAACCTTCAACCCAGCCAGTTAAGTTTTTCAAAGATTCAGCGACATAAGATACCCAAATACCACCTTCCTTTTTCTTATACTCTCGAAAACGCTTTAAATATTGGGCCGGAGTCTTCCCAAGCTTTAAAATGAGAGTTTGCTTTAACATTGCGAAATCAGCTTGCTCAGCCTTTGACATTTCCATAATGGCACTACAGCCAGAATGGGGCAGTCTACTGAGCAACCACGCAATCTTATCAGCATTGTCAATTTCTTGAACCTCGCATGCATACTCAAACGCATTCAGCCAGTCCATAATGTCATTCCTTTCTTCATACACACTGAGCAGATCTTTCGGAAACCGTGGATGAGAGGAGGCCCCAGACCCATGTCCAGGACCCTTGGACCCATTTGCAACCTGAAGCTTGGCCAGTTCCAACTGGTGATCCCTGTCTTTCTGTTTTTCTGCCTGTTCGATGTTTAGTTTGGCTATGCTGAATTTAAGCTCCTGCTGCCTAAACCGCAGCTCTTGCTTCTTGAATTCAAGCATAGCCTCCCCATCAGCACTGGCAGAGGAAACATTAGACATCTCGTCCTCCCTGTCCTCGTGGTCGCGATGGATCAGTGCGGCGGCAGAACCGTCGGTTCTACCAGTGAGAGCAGCCCCACCACCTTCCGCACTGTCCTCAGAAGTTATAGCGTCAAGCTGCGCTTCTTGCCACGCCACGATTCTTTGGATCATTTCCAATTTAGTACCTTGAGAGGAAACACCTCTCTCCGCACACATCTTCTTCAATGTTTCTGATTTGGAAGCATTTAAAGTTAACAAGGTATTTGTTTCCATACTGTTTGATAGGACTATGGCCTTTTTAAAGTTATACTACAACAATTCACTACGTGTACTGGTTGGAATAACCTGAAATGCCTTAGTTCGTGCGCAACACTGGATACCTTCAGTCGTATCCCACCGCTGTACACCAATTTGTTAAGACGGATTTCTGAACTCTGTCCTGGTGGCGCAGAAGTTCAGAAGGCCAACCTAATTACTTGGAACAGGGTAACCTCTGGACAAGCCAGACCAATCAAGGTAGCGATCGCGGCGGTCAAGACTAGGTTTCAAGAGGGGTGAGGGTGACTGAAAGCCCGCAATGAGCACACAAAGCAAGAGCGCTTACAAACTACTCCAAACAGTTGTTATATCAAAAATATATACACATTTATTTTAAGGCCTTTAAAATAATGACCGTAGTGAGAAAATCACAATATCACAATATTAAGCCAACACATACCATATCAACACAATATATATACAAATACAACAGTCGCTAGCGTTATAAGCACGAAATGTGTAGTCCACCTGAAAGGGAAGGAAAACAGGCAGTGCGATAACGCTTTAGACTCAGTTCGCCTTCAGAGGCACCTAGCTAGATGGAAGTCCGAGCCCTGCGAAGAGTGGAGCCTTGTGCTCGAAGTACCTGCCACGCCGGTGCCAACGGGCAAAAGGGGAAGCTCTTCGGAGGAAGTCAGGCAGTTCGGGTTAGTGCCCAGCAGAAGGAGAACAGGTTCCGCAACTCAAGCGCAGCCTCCACAGCGAGCAGAAGCAGAGCGCGAGTACGGACAAAAGGGTGCTGTTTTTACACAGCGGGGAAAAGCAATAGGCTACTGCAGGAGGGCGACCAGATCCTAGCTAAACTACTCACCGGTCCCCGAAGCAAGCAGACCCAGGCTTCTCCACGTTAGTTTCAGCAGCTGGTAGGTTCAGAAGAGCAGGGAACGCCTCGTAGTCGTGTAGAGCAAAAAGACGTCCCAATCGATGAAACCAGCACAGTTTGTTGCCGCAGCAGGACAACGGAGCGGCCGTGTGTATTCGAGCCAAATGTACACTCCTCCCTTCAGACTTGGGAATGCCAAGTGTACGAAGCGTGGGAGAGTGACAAGGACTCGAAATACAACACAACCTGGCGGCGGTTACAGAGCAGGACTGCCTTGTAAGCTGGTCAGTCAACTGGATGGCCCAGAGACACTTCCGAAGGCTTACTTGGCAGGAGTTGATGAAGTCGCCGGGAATAGCTGTTCCTGCTATTCCAAAGGTCGAAGCACCAGTACAGGCCTTCTGGTTCGATCAAAGGAGGAAAGGGTTTCACAGGACGACAGCAGTGCAAAGGAGGATTCCTTCAGCGGGTCACCAGCGATTCCTCGGTCCAGCCTCTTGGTTGCAGGATGCTTGGCTCCTGTATTCCTTCATTCGTGAGAACTCAGGAGATCGACATGGTAGTGGTGTTTCCAGCCCCCTCTTATCCACGGTTCCCTTCGCGCCAAAACGGAGGGGAGCCAATGGGAGATCCGCTCATCAACACACATACCATACGTGGACCAATCACGGACCAAGGTGGTCCCAGGCATTCACACCACCCTAGACTCTCTGGCACCCAGGATGTGTATTGGGACCAGACATCCCAGCCCACACCCTGGAGGCACACAAACGACATGTAGAAGCCCGCAAAAGCAACCACTTTTCGCGGGAAAGTACATGCCCAAATAAGGAAGGCCCCGGGTCGCTCGACCTGGGGAAGGTGAAGGGAGCAAGACGGTCAGTGGACAAGACAAAGGAGCCTCGTGGTCTGGCCATTTTGGAAGCCAGGCCACCATTTTGGGTTCAGTGCGAAAAACGTGCTCAGAACGCCAAAAGGAGCTCAAAATAAACAAAACGATCGCTGCCACCATTCGAGTCCCTGAATGACTTGCACCGATCAAATACCATCCTAAAAGAGTATCTAGGGCCTGTAGAAGGCTAGAGACCCAAGAGAGCTGTAACTTAGCTTACAGTGCCCTCTTGTGTCATGTTGCACTAAAGCCGCAACACGATAAAAGAAACTACGGGAAACAGCGTTCCCCGGTACTGACTGTCTTAAGGGCATGTCAGTTTCCCCATAAGAAAAGGAGCGAAAGCCCAGAGGAGTGCGGCAGAAGGCTGCACTTCTCTGGCAAAGTCAAGAACAAGGTGAAAAACAACAGCAAAAAGTTTAGGGGTTGCCACATGGAAGGAAAATTACCTACAATTACGAAATCTTTCCTAACAGCATGAGATGTGATATCTCAATGCTTATACCAAACCTGAGACCCTTCCTATAGCATGAGATGTGATATCCCATTCCTTCCCATTCCAAAATGAGACCCTTCCTATAGCATGAGATGTGATGTCTCAATGCTTCTAATACCAAATCTGAGATCCTTCCTATAACACGAGATGTGATATCAAAATCCTTCCCCTTCCAAACCTGAGACCCTCCCTTTGGCATGAGATGTGATATCCAACTCCTTCCCATTCCAATCCTGAGACCCTTCCTACAGCATGAGATGTGATATCTCAATGATTCTAATAACAAACCCGAGACCCGTCCTATAACATGAGATGGGATATCCAACTCCTTCCCATTCCAATCCTGAGACCCTTCCTATAGCATGAGATGTGATATCTCAATGCCTCTAATACCAAACATGAGATCCATTTTCTAACATGAAATGTGATGTCCAACTCCTTCCCTTTCCAAACCTGAGAGCCTACCTATAGCATGAGATGTGATATCCAAGTCCTTCCCATTCCAATCCTTAGACCCTTCCAACAGCATGAGATGTGATATCTCAATGATTCTAATACCAAACCTGAGACCCGTCCTATAACATGAGATGGGATATCCAACTCCTTCCATTTCAATCCTGAGACACTTCCGATATCAGAGATGTGATATCTCAATGCTTATACCAACCCCGAGACCCTTCCTCTAACATGAGATGTGGTATCCAACTCCTTCTCATTCCAAACATGAGACCCTTCCTATAGCAAGAATGTAATATCCATCTCCTTCCCATTCCAATCCTGAGACCATTCCTATAGCATGAGATGTGATATCTCAATGCTTCTAATAGCAAACCTGTGATCCTTCCTATGACATGAGATGTGATATCCAATTCCTTCCCATGCCAAACCGGAGACCCTTCCTACAGCATGTGATGTGATATCTCAATGATTCTACTAATACCAAACCCGAGACCCGTCCTATAGCATGAGATGTGATATCCAACTCCTTCCCATCCCAATCCTGAGATACTTTCGATAGCAGAGATGTGATATCTCAATTCTTATACCAAACCTGAGATCCTTCCTATAACATGAAATGGGATCTCCAACTCCTTCCCATTCCAAACCTGAGACCCTTCCGATAGCAGAGATGTGATATCTCAATGTCTCTAATACCAAACCTGAGATCCTTCCGATAGCATGAGATGTGATATCTCAATGCTTCTAATACCAAACCTGAGATCCTTCCTATAACATGAGATGTGATATCCAAATCCTTCCCGTTCCAAACCTGAGACCCTTCCGATAGCATGAGATGTGATATCTCAATGCCTCTAATACCAAACCTGAGATCCTTCCGATAGCATGAGATGTGATATCTCAATGCTTCTAATACCAAACCTGAGATCATACCTCTAACATGAAATGTGATATCCAACTCCTTCCCTTTCCAAACCTGAGAGCCTTCCTATAGCATGAGATGTGATATCCAAGTCCTTCTCATTCCAATCCGGAGACCCTTCCTATAACATGAGATGTGATATCCAACTCCTTCTGAGTCCAACCTGAGACCCTTCCTATAGCATGAGATTGGATATCCAACTCCTTCCAAATCCAATCCTGATACCCTTCTGATTGCATGAGATGTGATATCCCAATGCTTCTACCAAACCTGAGACCCATACTATGACATCAGATGTGATATCAAACTGCTTCCCATTCCAATCTTGAGACCCTTCCTATAGCTTGAGATGTGATATCCAACTCCTTCCCATTCCAATTCTGAGACCCTTCCTATACCATGAGACTTGATATCTCAATGCTTCTACCTACCTACCATACTATTGCATGAGATGTGATATCAAACTCCTTCCAATTCGAATCCTGAGAACCTTCCTATAACATGAGATGAGATATCCAAATCCTTCCCCTTCCAAACCTTAGACCCTTTCTTTATCATGAGAAGTGATATCCAACTCCTTCCCATTCCAATCCTGAGACCCTTCCGATAGTATGAGATGTGATATCCCAATGCTTCTAATACCAAACCTGAGACCCTTCCTATAGCATGACATGTGATATCGAACTCCTTCCCATTCCAATCCTGAGACTCAGATCCCCCGTCTAACCTTCTCACCACTCCTAGCTCCCGGATTGATCCTGCTCTCCTGCTGTCTCTTTTCTCCCTTCTTCGGCTTCCTTGCCTCTCTCCTTCCTCATCTGCCCTATTTCAGGCTCCTTCTACACCTCCGCAGGGAGTACCTGATTTGTTCCCCTCCCCACTCTCAACTCTCATTCAGTTTCAAACAATCTGACATCTGACACTTCCTCGAAGAATCTGACAATGATGTCCTTGGTCTAACCGAGATATGGTTGACGGCTAGCGCTGTCTCGAGCTTTGACACTCTCCTTCCTGATGACAAGTTCCTCTCCATGCCCAGATCCAACCGTTCTTGTGGGGCAGTATCCTTGATTCCCGTAGTAGATTGCTTTCCTATGCAGGCCTACTCCTCTTACGAATGCCTTGTCTGCATTCATTCTCTCTGTCCTGGCCATTCTCTCGCCGTGGCTATTTGCCTGCCCCCTTCATCTCTCAGTGGATGGACTTCTCCATCCTGGCCTCCTACCACTCAACTCCGCCTACTTTGAGAATTCAACATGAACCTGTATGCTTCCTGACCTGGACTTTTACGAGATCTGCAACTCTTCATGCCGCTGGCCCTACACACTCTGCAGGGAATACTCTGGATTTTCTGATCTCAGACCTCCCCCTCTGTAACCCTCTCAACAATCCTCTCCCATGGTGATCACGTTCTCCTCTCCAAAGAAGGATAACTACCAGCTGTTCCTCCTCAGAGGCGTTCTTCCTTTCTGTCCCTGGTCCCTGCACCGTTTCGCCTTGCAAACACTTGCTTCCCTGCTCTCTGGTTTAGAAGCTGTTCCTTCTCAGAGGCCTTCTTCCTTTCTGTCCTTGTTCTCTGCATTGTTTCGCGTTGCAAGTACTCGCTTCCCAGCTCTCTGGTTTAGACGCGTTTCCTGCCTTCTCTCCTCTTCCCGCTACCTTCAAACCAACAAATGAGCTTCAAAAGAAACACGTTGCTCAGAATGCTTTATAACACCCATTATTCAACATGTAGCCGTAACCCGCTAGACGTATTGAAACGTGCTAAAAACTAGCAAAAACAGCTAGAAAATGTATTTTGCTTGCGTTTTTGTAAATGCGAATTCTGGTGGGTTCCCATGTTGTATGTACTGTGTCCGTGCGTTTGTTGTCCAATCATGAAGATTTTAACCACTGTTCTCCTATACAAGGGGGGTTCAACATCTACTGCTGTTCACAGGCTGAATGTATACGGCTGAAATCTTCAATGCATTATCAGCTTTCCTGTTTTGGAACGTGTATTTGCCATCTGTTAATGCAGTCGCCCTGTGTTCATCGTCCCTTCTAGTTTACAGGCTGCACTCCCCTGGTGATCACATTCTCCTCTCCAGAGCAGGCTAACTACCAGCTGCTCCTCCTCAGAGGCGTTTATCCTTTCTATCCCTGCTCCCTGCACCGTTTCGCGTTGCTTGGACTCGCTTCCCAGCTCTCTGGTTTAGATGCGTGTTCCCTGCCTTCTCTCCTCTTCCTACAGCCTTCTTCCTTCATATTTACCACCGCTGGATAGGGATAAAGATGAACAAATGAGCTCCACGAGATACACAGTGCTCAGAATGCCATTATTCAACATATACCCGTAACCCGCTAGTCGTATTGAAACGTGCAAAAAATTAGTAAAAACAGCTAGAAAATGTACTTTCCTCGCTTTTTGTAAATGCGAATTCTAGTGGGTTCCCATTTTGTACTCTGTTCGTGCGTTTGTTCAGTCGAATCCTGTTCTTTTGAACCACTCTTCTCCCATACAAGGGAGGATCAAAATGTGTTGTTCACAGGCTGAATTTATACTGCTGAAATGCTCGCTTCCGGTTTAGACGCGTGTACCCTGCATTTACCAAAACGCGAGGGAAGTACATTTTCTAGCTGGTTTTGTTAGTTGTTTAGCACGTTTCAATACTTCTAGCGGGTTACAGCTATATGTTGAATAATGGGTGTGATAAAGCATTCTGAACACTATCTTGTGGAGCTCATTGGAAGGCTGTAGGAAGAGGAGAGAAGGCAGGGAACACGCATCTAAACCAGAGAGCTGGGAAGCGAGTACATGCAACGCGAAATGGTGTAGGGAGCAGGGACAGAAAGGAAGAACTCCTCTGAGGAGGAACAGCTGGTAGTTAGCCTTCTTTGGAGATGAGATCAGAAAATCCTGAGTATTCCCAGCAGTTTGTACGGCCAGCGACATGAAGAGTTGCCGATCTCGTAAAAGTCCAGGTCAGGAAGCATACAGGTTCATGTTGAATTCTCCAAGTAGGCGGAGTTGAGTGGTAGGAGGCCAGGATGGAGAAGTCCATCCACTGAGAGAGGAAGGGGGCAGGCAAATAGCCACGGTGAGAGAATGGGCAGGAAAGAGAGAATGCATGCAGACAAGGCATTCGTGAGAGGAGTCGGCCTGCATAGGAAAGCAATTTACTACAGGAATCAAGGATACTCCCCCTCAAGAACGGTTGGTTCTGAGCATGGAGAGGAACTTGTCATCAGGGAGGAGAGTGTCAAAGCTCGAGACAGCGCTGGCCGTCAACCATGTCTCGGTTAGACCAAGGACATCAAGGTCGGGTTCTTCCGGGAAATGGCAGATGTCAGATGAGTGTTTGAAACTGAGTGAGAGTTGAGAGTGGGGAGGGGCACAAATCAGTAATCCCTGCGGAGGTGTAGAAGGAGCCTGAACTAGGGCAGATGAGGAAGGAGAGAGGAAAGGAAGCTGAAGAAGGGAGAGAAGAGACAGAAGGAGAGCATGATCAATCCGGGAGCTAGGTGTGGTGAGAAGGTTAGACGGGGAGGTCTGAGTCTCAGGATTGGAATGGGAAGGAGTTGGATATCACATCTCATGCTATAGGGAGGTTCTCACGTTTGATATTAGAAGCATTCAGATATCACATCTCATGCTATAGGAAGTGTCTCAGGATTGGAATGGGAAGGAGTTGGATATCCCATCTCATGCCATAGGAAGGGTCTCAGGTTTGGAAGGGGAAGGATTTGGATTGCACATCTCATGTTATAGGATGGTTCTCATGTTTTGTTTTAGAAACATTGAGATATCACATCTCATGGTATAGGAAGGGTCTCAGGTTGGAATGGGAAGGCTTTGGATATCACATCTCATGTTATAGGTAGGGTCTCAGGATTGGAATGGGAAGGATTTGGATATCACATCTCATGCTAAAGGAAGGGTCTCAGGTTTGGAAGGGGAAGGATTTGGATATCATACCTCATGTTATAGAACGGGTCCCAGGTTTGGTATTTGAAACATTGCGGTTCACATCTCATGGTATAGGAAGGGTCTCAGGATTGGAATGGGAAGGAGTTGGGTATCACATCTCATCCAATAGGAAGGGTCTCAGGTTTGGAATGGGAAATAATTGGATATCACATCTCATGTTATAGGAAGGATCTCAGGATTGCAATGGGAAGGAGTTGGATATCCCTTCTCATGCTATAGGAAGGGTCTCAGGTTGGAATGGGAAGGAGTTGGATATCACATCTCATGTTATAGGAAGGGTCTCAGGATTTGAATGGGAAGGATGTGGATATCACATCTCTTGCTATAGGAAGGGTCTCAGGTTTTTTATTAGAAACATTGAGATATCACATCTCATGCTATAGGAAGGGTTTCAGGATTGGAATGGGAAGGATTTGGATATCACATCTCATGCTAAAGGAAGGATCTCACGTTTGGAAGGGGAAGGATTTGGATATCACATCTCATGTTATAGGACGGGTCCCAGGTTTGGTATTAGAAGCATTGAGATATCACAACTCATGCCATAGGAAGGGTCTCAGGATTGGAATGGGAAGGAGTTGGATATCACATCTCATGCTAAAGGAAGGGTCTCAGGTTTGATAGAAGCATTGAGATATCACATCTCATGCTATAGGAAGTGTCTCAGGATTGGAATGGGAAGGAGTTGGATATCACATCTCATGCCATAGGAAGGGTCTCAGATTTGGTATAAGCATTGAGATATCATATCACATCTCATGCTATAGGAAGGGTCTCAGGATTGGAATGGGAAGGACTTGGATATCACATCTCATGCTATAGGGAGGGTCTCAAGTTTGATATTAGAAGCATTGAGATAACAAATCTCATGATATGGGAAGGGTCTCAGGATTGGAATGGGAAGGAGTTGGATATCACATCTCATGATAAAGGAAGGGTCTCAGGTTTGGAAGGGGAAGGATTTGGATATCACAACTCATGTTATAGGACGGGTGTCAGGTTTGGTATTTGAAGCATTGAGATAGCAAGTCTCCTGGTATAGGAAGGGTCTCAGAATTGGAATGGGAAGGAGTTGGATATCACATCTCAAGCTATAGGAAGGGTCTCGGGATTGGAATGGGAAGGAGTTTGATATCACATCTTATGCCATAGTATGGGTCTCAGGTTTGGTAGAAGCATTGGGTTATCACATCTCATGCTATCGGAAGGGTATGTAGGGTATTTTGTGGAGATTTGGGGCCTGACGGTATTTTATTACCGCCGAAAAATAACTTAGCAATAATCACTCCTCGTATTCAGATTGGGCCCTGTACAACAATAATACAGTGGACATGCATTATTTCAGCACCCAGACATGCATATTTGGTGTGCGTGGTTGGTATGCGTATTTGGTGGTATTTTGGTGAGCGTTATTCCCTTGTTTTATTGGTGGCCCCAATGTCCAGAATCCCTTATCTTTGCTTAGATTTTTCGTGTAATCACTAGAGAGACCTCAGGCCTACATTTCAGGAATACCACATTTTCAGTGTTAGTGTTAGTGTGCCACCATGGGCAATCTCACTGACTTATTTACGACAGAGAGCTATATGTGGTAATTTCCACTACCTTATATACGGTAGGGAATTATGTCCAGAGAGTCTCTCTTCCCGTTGGTTCATGTACCTCCAACAAGCTATGCTACAATCACTCACAACTGTTCATACTGAATCTGATCATGCAAAATGACAATTGCACTGTTTAAAAATCTCTCCTCATCAGCACTGTATTGGTAAATAGAAGACACACCACCCGTCTGCTTTCAAATATTTTTCTGTATTATAAAAGTTGCATTTAAACACGATCTCACTCTTTACAGAAATAACTAAAACAGCACAGTAACAGCTTTGTCTATGACACACTGCAAAGAGAGTGGCGGAGAACAGAACTCAAATTGCAACATTAGCATTTAATTAAGGCATGCACAGGAATCCTACACTGACTGCATATTCTCGTACACACTAAGCTCCCACACTTATGTAATTACCTTATCTGTTCAGTGAAGTTTTCTTTAGCTGTTCTCTTTCTGAGTGTGGCTCCCTTGAAGATTAACCCCAGTAAAAAGGATCGCCTTTCCTTCTCAAACCGGGGTCATTGCCTGGAATTCTCAGCTTTTGCAGATAGGAATGCTCCAACCAGGAAAAGGTCTTCCTCCCAGCTCTGCCAAATCTTGACTGCCTTTCTTCTTCCTCAAACTCCCCCCAGCAAAAACCTCATCACTCCCTCTAGCATGATACTTGCTATGACGCTGCTCCATTCAGAATTAATCACGCCATCTCCTCCTTCTCTACACAATGGCTCATTTTTATAGTAATACTTTGTAACCAACTGATTTCCTGTTCTTTCGAGCCCATTTGCTTCCTGTAGTTATATGGACAGGGCAGCAGAGAGAACAGAAAAAAAAAATGGATGTGCGTTTAAAAGTTCACTTTTAGAATAGGCCTAATTCTGCAGTGGAGACACATTTTTTTTATTAGTGGATTATGTTTCATTAGTCAGGTTAGTTATAATTTATGTTAGTTGTTATTTTCAAATGTGTCTCTCGCACCATAGGCATTTCAGGTGAAAAATAGTGTGCATTTTTGAATGTGCACGTGTGCTTTTAACTGTAAAAATAGATTTGCATCCTATATGTTAAAATCGTTTTTGACTGAATGGCCTGTCTTTCCTTGTTAATCTGGTAACACATATAGCAATGCACCGCACCCTTGTGGTGGTGCTGCTGCAAAAACAAATTGCTACCTGTGCAGTAGTGCTGTACTCTGTGCTGTTTGCTACCTGTGCAGTAGTGCTGTACTCTGTGCTGTCTGCTAAATATCCTTACATACCCTCCTTTTGTTTTTAGAACTTGGCTATAATCCAAGCCAATTCCTAAAAACAATTTGTTCTCTCTTTTTTTTTTTTTTTTTTTTTTTTTACAATATAGCAATCCAACAAAATGAATATTCATGTGCATCAATAGAAAAATTTGCAATCAATACAGTATTCATTAGTTTACAAAATGTTCTACATTTGCCTTCTCAGTGGAAGTGGCATTACTTTAAGTTAATATTTTTCAAGTCAATTAAAAACAATGAAATAAAACAACTAACCAAAACAAATAATTAATATAACAAATTAAAATAAATAATTAAAATAATAAATACGTGGAACTCCATATGTCAGCACTCTTGTCTGTCTCTGATATGTCCCGACCAGCGATGTTATTTGGTTCATTCGAGTACACTTTCATCTTGGCAATCTTAGATCCATAGGAGTCATCTTTTTCAGCATTCTGGTTATCTTGTCTTCACCTCCACCTGGAGGCAGGCATCTTTTGGTCTTCATCCAGGGGACTCCAGGACTCCATCGTCTCCCGTGGCCTCTGATCCCGGAACCTCCGACCAAATAATGTTAATTTTCTTATCTGTTCAGTGAAGTTTTCTATGTAAGGATATTTAGCAGACAGCACAGAGTACAGCACTACTGCACAGGTAGCAAACAGCACAGAGTACAGCACTACTGCACAGGTAGCAATTCTCCCATCACAGCCCCAATCTTAGCCAGGTGGTCTGCCTTATCATTTCCCTCCTTATCCTCTCCTGCTGTTTTTAAATGCCCACGAATTTTTCTCCAGTATATTGTTAAATTATTTTCTGACACCAATTTGTCTATGGCTTGTATCATTTTTCCATGTTTAAGTGGCTTTTTGTTGTATGTAACCATGCCTCTTGCTTTCCAACCAGGCAAATACTCCACAAAGCTATTCCGTGCATAGTCAGAATCAGTCACCAGGACAATTTCACTGAACTTTTTATCAACTGCAGTAGCAATTGCTTTATAAATGGCTGCCAATTCCGCCACCTGACTGCTCCTATCTCCAATCCTCATCCCTATACTGGGGACACCTTCACATTTCAACCAGACATTTCCTATTCCTGCCACTAACTGTTTATTACTGTCATTTTCAATGTGAAAAGCACAACCACCACATATACAGTTGGCAAATCCTTGCATGTTTTTTCATCAAAAACTTTGTGTGGTGATTGTTCAAATTCCTGCAAACTAGTTTCCACTTCCATTTCATTTGGTATTTGTTCAGCTGCACAGTCATGTAAGTCAGCTAACCCTTGAGCAATTGGGCTCTTTTTATTTTGTCCATATCTCACTTCTACGGGAAAACCTTGTAATGCCAGCGTCCATGAAGTGATTCTGGATTGTGCTAGATTGCCTGATCTAATTCTTTTACTCTCTAAAAATTGCAAAGGTTGATGATTTGTTTCAATAATCACCTTTTCTCCCTGAACAATGGGGCGGAAATGTTGTAGCTCCCACACAGTGGTTAATAGGGCCTTTTCACATTCATTAAATTTCATTTCAACTTGGGAAAATGCCTTACTTGCATATGCAATGGTTTTGTGATTCAAATCGTGTTTTTGTGATAACACTGCTGACATACAATGTTCAGAAAAACCTATTTCTATAAAGAAATCCCTGTCCTTTATGGGGTATGCTAAACATGGTGCCTTTACAAGACATTCCTTTAATTTAGCCACTGCATCAGACTGCCCCTTTTCCCATTTCCAGGGAGTATTCAGTTTAAGCAGTTTAGTCAATGGTTGCGTGATTTCTGCATAATTTTCAATGAACTTTCTGTTATAGCCTGTCATCCCTAATAAACTTTTTACTCCTTTCACATTTTTAGGATCTTTTAATCTTTGTATGGCCTCTATTTTCTTCTTTTGTGGATTTAGCCCATGTTCAGTCACTTCATGCCCTAGAAAGTTCACTTTTTTCTTGCACCATTGTGCTTTTTGCAACGATACTTTGGCGCCTGCTTTCTGCAATTGGCCAAGTACATGTCTTATTTCATCAAAATGGCTTTTCAAACTTTCATTTTTTATCAGGACATCGTCCACATAAATTATTGTTCCTCTTTCCGCTGCATCCGGCATGGCCTTTCTCAAAAATATGCCAAATTCACTCCCACTATTGATGTACCCGAACGGAGCTCTAAGCCAGGCATATTGAGTCCTGTCAAATGTAAAGGAAAATAAATTCTGTATCTCCTCTGCCAATGGCACGCACCAATATCCAGAGGTGAGATCTAATGTGGTAAATACATTTGAACCATGTATCTGAGCTAGGCCCTGATCAATGAATGGCAGTGGCCATCTAGATATTGGTACTCTTTTATTTAACTCTCTCAAGTCTGCACATAGCCGCCATTGACCATTTGGCTTCAATACACCTAAAATAGGTGTATTGGATGTGCTATGAATGGGCCTGATGATTCCCCGTGATTCCAAATTTTTAATAATCTCTGCCAATGATTCTAAACATGCCAGCGGTAGTCTATACTGGCGTACAAACACTGGGTTTCTGCTACACCCTTCTGGTAGTGTGGCCACATGTAAATCAGTTAAACCACAATCATAAGCATCTTTTGCTAATACATCCTTGAACTCCATAAATATCTCCCTCAAATTGTCCCTCTCCTCATTGCTTTCACATGCATCCTCTAAGGAGATCTGCTCTTCTACCATTTTGGAAAATTCTGGAAAATCTTCTGGTAAGGGAATCTCGGCGCTTTCTTCTAACTGTGTGGCTGTGTCTTTTTGTAAAGCTGCCACTTTTAAATATTTTGGCATATCAGCTTCCACTTCAATGGGCTGATTTTCTGTTTCATTTTCATTTTCATTTAAATTAAATATTATGCAATCCTCTTGATGGCAGCACACCGTCTCATTTGAATCATAAGGATACACAGAATGAATTTTAAATATTCCTTTGGGCTGAGAGTCCAGGTGTTCTGGCAACTCGCCCTTGGCATCTACATATTTTTCAGGAATATTCCCAATCATCATGTTATTTAAATCTGCCGTATAATGTGATTTTTGTATGGCCATTCCTAATGGGGAGTTTTCCTCTAAATGAATATCCTGACAACCTTTATTATTTACCATGATTTTTACAGATCCCTCACCAATGTCTACCAATGGAATGTATTCATAATCCAGGCCTTGCTGTTTTATGGATTCATTCAGGCATACAAATGCATCAGAGCCTTTCATCTGCTGTCCATTTTTGCATTTCAGTGTTATTGCAAACTGTTTTGTAAATGCAGGAATAATAGTATTTTTCCTCATTTGTAATTCGATTGCATAAGGAACCAGTTGTGCACAATGATAAGCCCTTCTTTTGTCTTCAAATTCAGGTGCCGGACCACCTAGGCGTGACCATATTTTTTGATTAAGGAAATCTAACACCATACACATTCTGTGCATGATGTCATTTCCCATGTAAAATTCATTTTGTGTTCCACTCACTAGCCATACATTATGGTAAATTGTTTTCTGCCCAATGCTAATTTTAAGCATGCATCTGCCTGCAATTCTGTTTTCAAAGTCTGGACTGTCCAAGCCAGAAACATATTGGTTTTTAATCCTAAATTTCGGGATTTCTTCCCTCTCCATAATTTTTTGCAACAATTTCTCATTAATGAAACTCCTTTCATGTTCAAGCGCTAAAGTGGCTTTTATTGTTTTAAGATAATCATTTATACCAACATGAACCCATGGTTGCTCATCTTCCATGTGTATTTCTGCCAGAGTGGTAATGTGTTTTTCTGAATCTGTTTTAGGAGCAATATTCTGTTTGCACGTTTTCTCTTTTAGATAAAAACATAATGTGTGCTCATCTATGGCAGTCTGCCAATCTTTCCTTGGGTCCAAGTATATTTGTACAGGTAGTTTTTCATTGTCGCTCTGCATTTTGTCTTGACACATTAATATGACAGTGACACTAGGTATGCAGCTATTCTGGAGATATACCTCCACAGCATAATTTGTTTTGGCAACGGTGTGACATTCATTTATATTGCTGTTTTGTGATTTTAGTTTCTTAGACCTCAATGGTTTTTTGGTTAAGGACCACAGCACTCCATTCACCCCATCTATGAGAGGAGACAATCTTTTCAGGCAATCTGTCCCCATCAGAAATGGAATTTCACAAATTGATGTGATCAATACCTCTTGTTTCATTCTGTGCTTTCCTATCTTTATGTCAACCTCAGTTACACCTATGATGGGCACCTCCTCCCCATTAAAGTTATGCACTGGGCCTTGATTTTCCTTCACTGTGATCTGACTCTGTGGAGGTCTCCCTTCATTGATACTCTTTACCAGCTCCTTGGACATAATTGTGGCCTGTGCGCCAGTGTCAATCATAGCAAAGGTGTGGCATTTTTCTTCTACAGTGATGGGTGCATAATATCTGTCCTCAACTTCCTCTAATACACATAAGAAATGTGAATTCTTACTGATTTCAGGGCTCACCTTTCTCAGGTCTTTTTCACTTTTGGCTAAGCACATTGGTAAATGAAAAGACATTTTTCCCTCCTTTTTACCCATTTCTGTGCGAGAGATTTTATTCATTTCTCCATGTTCAGAGGTTTTTTGGAGTGTGGCCACTGTTCGCCCATCCATCTGGGTAACATCAGAGACCACATTACAATCCTCCAACTGAACATGTGTAACAACATCATTCAGCAATTTGTCATCTTTTAATTCTGTGCATTTGCGATCATTTAGTGTGATACCAGCCCTTTCAGCCTCTTCAAAAATATGTGGCTCAAAGAATTCTTCAGGTGATTGACTTGTACCCTCCTTGTGAGTATTTCCTTTTTCTGTCTGTGTTTGGTCATTGTTTTGCTTGCCCAGGGAAGGAGCTATGGCATCCCCACTTACTCCCTGTTCACTGGTATTCCCCATGCATGAGTCATTTTTCTTAAATCTGTTCCTTTGTTCTTTTGGAATTCCTAATGTTTCTTTTTCATTTGTGCAAATCTTTACTGTTTTATTTAGCTCTAAGTTAAACCGTACCTCTTTTTTAGAAGTATTTGCACTTTCTGTCACAATTTCATTTACTGGTACTTTCATTTTTAATCCATTAGGCATCTCAGAGTCGTTATGCAAAATTATATCAGAGCAATCTGTCATTTTGGCACTGCAGTTATCATGAGTACTTAGTCACTTTTCGGAAGCCCCCCGGTCATTGCTATGGCCATCAGCCCCCTCTTTGGAAGGTTGTTTTTGCGCTGTATAGAGCTTTCCTATTTGCTCAGCTAACATTTTCACTTGGGCCTCAAGGCACTGGAACCTTTCCATCTCTCTAGGATCCTCTTTCTGTGGCCTAGGTCGATATTGGTTGTTTTCCCCCTGATTGGATCTATTCTGATACCTCTCAGGTGATTGATGTCGGTTGGGATGGTTTCTGAACTCTTGATTCATTTGTGGAGGGGAGCGGGTTGCACCCATCCTTTGATTATAGTCCCCTGGTGGGGAATCATTGTACTGGCGTGGACTGTAGTTCACGTTTTGCCTCATGTCCTGTCTCTCAGATTGTGGGTACTGGCCCCTATGTTGATTTCCATTATCAGTAAATCGATCCACATATCGGGGCCTATCCTGATTACCATATATCATGGTGCTGGGATCAAATCTGCTCTGTGTCCCCAATGACTGGTAGGGACCATCATTTCTTTGATCTTGATTTTGTCTCTGGTTATTGTTCATACCTGCCATATCAGGCCGGTATCCTACCCGGGGTCTGTCCCCTAAATACCTAGGGCTGATGTAGCTCTCTCTATTACTAGGATCATGTGATTGGAACATTGGTACAGGAAATGGCGATCTTTGTTGATTACCCCTTTGTTCAGGTGTCACATTATTTTTACCTTGGCTTTGAGCAGACACAAGGGACATTTTGGCTGACCTGATTTCCATTACTGTGGCTGAGGGTTCTTTAGATTTAGGTCTAGTATCTTTCATTTTATCACTTTCTCTACCCTGACAATAGAGTACCTCATATAGTTTTGTGCTTTGATGTACAATCCATTCAAGGGACTTGTCACGGTCAAATTCACGGACCAATTGGGATATGATGTCTTTCTGTAGCCCATAGAAGTATGCAGTTTTAAACTCATTGGAATTTGAGTCAAAAGATACATCAAAGCGAGAAAATGCTCTTTTTAGGTCTTGTAAAAATTGGCGAGGGGATATATTAGGTCCAGCAGTAATTTTGTACGCGACTTTCTTTGCCTCCTGCAATGACTGAAAAGGAGAAAAATGACGCCTAATTTCTTTTTCAAACTCCAGCCATGTCCTATTCTGCTGTTCATTTAATCCCCTTATGATGCTGGCCGTCGGGGCATCTAAAGTTAAATGAAAATATTGTCTGTACTGTTCCTTAGGTATCTGGAGTGCTTTAAAAATGTCATGCACCGCTTCTAAGTGATCCTCAATGCAGCATTCACCTCCCTTTTTAAATGGTTTGATCAGGGCTTTAATGGATTTCATTATTTTTATGGGGCTACTTGTTGCAATGCATGGAATTGCACTATTTTGTGATTCAATCCTGTTTTCAGGTGTATGAGATTGGTGGCTGCCCCCAATGGGAGTATCAAATCCCCCAAGGGCGCTGCAACCAAGTTCAGTCACCGGCCCAGTCACTGGAGCACTAGCTCTTTGGGCAGAGCTAGAATTCACCTCCACTCCATTGAATGTGGTACCCTGCCGCCTCTCCTGGGACCTGGGAATGCACATTTGCTGTTCTAAGTCCTTACACTTTTTAAGGAGTCTGGTTGCTTCATTTTGCAAATAATTATTTTCATCACTCATTTTATTAATCACCTCCTGCATGTCGCACATTTGCATTTGGCATTCATTGAACTCTTTATTTCTCTTGTCTCTTTCTTGAATCATTTTAATCATTTCTTGTTCTGCACTCTGGAGATCACCTTCTTTTTCACAATGTTCTTTTTGTAAAATCTGCATTTCTGAAACAACCTCATCTTTATCCTGCCTAATGTGATCCACTAAGGCTTTTAAGTGTGCCAATTCTTGCTCACTATCTTCAAATTGTTTCTTGCTTTTGGATAACTGAGTATCAAAGTCTCTGCATTTTAATTGCATGTCTTTTTGGCATACATCCAATTCTGCTCTCAACATTTCCTGATTTTTACTTGCCCCCTCTAATTCAGTCTTTAACCTGTTAATTAGCTGAGTATCATTCTCTTGCATTCGCAGGGACTTGTTTAAAATAAACCATATTTTGCCGCATAGCCGTATTAAACAGTCTTTCTCTGCACTTTTATCGGCTGCATTCAATAATCTTGTAAGGCAGACCTGAATTATGCTGCCTTCTGCAAAAATATTGTCTAATTTTTCTTTCTGCACCTCACCCTGAATGTGGTTACTCCATTCCAACGTGCTATTCGATGACCAATTCCCATGTGCAAACAACTTTGCCTCTAAATATTGCACTAGATCTGAGAATGTGGTTTCCCTTTGTGACATTCTGAAATTCGTTTTTAGTGGCACACTGCTATTATAAAATGGGTACCCTTTAATGTGCAAATGGCAGTGTGAGACACACTTGCCACGCCCAGTAGGTACTCTATGATCACTTTCCCGGCCTGCAACGCACCATAAATATGTAGGGTATTTTGTGGAGATTTGGGGCCTGACGGTATTTTATTACCACCGAAAAATAACTTAGCAATAATCACTCCTCGTATTCAGATTGGGCCCTGTACAACAATAATACAGTGGACATGCATTATTTCAGCACCCAGACATGCATATTTGGTGTGCGTGGTTGGTATGCGTATTTGGTGGTATTTTGGTGAGCGTTATTCCCTTGTTTTATTGGTGGCCCCAATGTCCAGAATCCCTTATCTTTGCTTAGATTTTTCGTGTAATCAGTAGAGAGACCTCAGGCCTACATTTCAGGAATACCACATTTTCAGTGTTAGTGTTAGTGTGCCACCATGGGCAATCTCACTGACTTATTTACGACAGAGAGCTATATGTGGTAATTTCCACTACCTTATATACGGTAGGGAATTATGTCCAGAGAGTCTCTCTTCCCGTTGGCTCATGTACCTCCAACAAGCTATGCTACAATCACTCACAACTGTTCATACTGAATCTGATCATGCAAAATGACAATTGCACTGTTTAAAAATCTCTCCTCATCAGCACTGTATTGGTAAATAGAAGACACACCACCCGTCTGCTTTCAAATATTTTTCTGTATTATAAAAGTTGCATTTAAACACGATCTCACTCTTTACAGAAATAACTAAAACAGCACAGTAACAGCTTTGTCTATGACACACTGCAAAGAGAGTGGCGGAGAACAGAACTCAAATTGCAACTGTTAAGACGGATTTCTGAACTCTGTCCTGGTGGCGCAGAAGTTCAGAAGGCCAACCTAATTACTTGGAACAGGGTAACCTCTGGACAAGCCAGACCAATCAAGGTAGCGATCGCGGCGGTCAAGACTAGGTCTCAAGAGGGGTGAGGGTGACTGAAAGCCCGCAATGAGCACACAAAGCAAGAGCGCGTACAAACTACTCCAAACAGTTGTTTATATCAAAAATAGATACACATTTATTATAAGGCCTTGAAACTAATAACCACAGTAAAAGCAGCGATATACAACGATATTAAACCAACACATACACTATCCACCCAATATATATACAGAATACTCAGTTTCACAGCATTAGCAGCACGAAATATGTTATCCACCTGCAGGGGAAGGAAAACAGGCAGTGCGAACCAATGCGTGTGATATGTCCGCCTTCTGAGGCCCCTAACTAGATGGTAGTCCAATCCCTACGAAGAGTGGAGCCTAGCGCTCAAAAGTACCTGCACACGCCGGTGCCAATGGGCAGAAGGTGAAGCTCTTCGGAGGACGTTGGACAGCTCTGTAGGGCGCCCTAATGAAGGAGAACACGGTCCGCGACTCTAGCGCAGCCTCCACTGTGAGGCAGAAGCAGGGCGCGAGTACGGACAAGGGGTGCTGTATTCACAGCGGGGAAAAGCAAAGGGCACTGCAGGAGGGCGACCAGATCCTAGCTAATCTACTCACCGGTCCCCGAAGCAAGCAGGCCCGAGCTTCTCCTCGATAGATGCAGCTTCTGGCAGGTTCTGAAGAGCAGGGAACGTCTCGTCGTCGTGCAGAGTAAAAAGACGTCCCGATCGAAGAAACAAGCACAGTTTTGTCGCCACAGCAGGGCAACGGAACGGCCGGGTGTATTCAAGCCAAACGAGCACCGTTCACCTCTAGCTTAGGGTTGCTAAGCAAACGAAGCGTGTGAGCGTGCCCCGGACTCAGAATACCACCCAACCTGTCGGCGATTACAGAGCAGGACTCCTTAGTAAGCTGGTCAGTCAACTGGATGGCCCAGAGACACTTCCGAAGGCTTACGGCAGGAGTTGATGAAGGTGCCGGGAATAGCTGGTCCTGCTATTCCAATAGGTCGAAGCGCCAGTACAGGCCTTCTTGTTCGATCTTAGGTGGAAAGGGCTTCACCGGACGACAGCAATGAGGAGCAGAAGTTCTTCAGGGGGTCACCAGCGATTCCTCGGTCCAGCCTCGTGTTCGCAGGATACTTGGCTCCTGTATCCCTGGGTTCGTAAGAACTCAGGAGATCGACATGGTAGTGGTGTTTCCAGCTCCCTCTTATCCACGGTTCCCTTCGCGCCAAAACGGAGGGGAGCCAATGGGAGATCCGCTCATCAACACACATACCATACGTGGACCAATCACGGACCACGGTGGTCCCAGGCATTCACACCACCCTAGACTCTCTGGCACCCAGGATGTGTATTGGGACCAGACAGCCCATCCCACATCCTGGGGGCACTCAAACGACATGTAGAAGCCCGCGAAAGCAACCGTGTTTCGCGGGAAACTACATGCCCAAATAAGGAAGGCCCCGGGTCGCCTGACCCGGGGGAAGGTAAAGGGAGCAAGACGGACAGTGGACTAGACAAAGGAGCCTCGTGGTCCGGCCATTTTGTGTAGCCGGGCCACCCTTTTGTGTTCGCGGCAAAAACGTGCTCAGAACGGCAAAAGGAGCTCAAAATAAACCAAATGATCGCTGCCACCAGCCCAGTCCCTGAATGACTTGCACCGATCCAAAAACCATCCTACAAGAGTGTCTAGGGTCTGTAGAAGGCTAGAGACCCAAGAGAGCTGTAACTTAGCTTACAGTGCTCTCTTGTGTCGTGTTGCACTAAAATGGCGACACGATAAAAGAAACTACGGGAAACAGCGTTCCCCGGTACTGACTGTCTTAAGGGCATGTCAGTTTCCCCGTAAGAAAGGAGCGAAAGCCCAGAGGAGTACGGCAGAAGGCTGCACTTCTCTGGCAAAGTCAAGAAAACAGGTAGAAAACAATAGCAAAAAGTTTAGGGGTTGCCACATGGAAGGAAAGTTCCCTACAATAACGAAATCTTTCCTAACACTCGCCCCTCCCAGACTATGGACAGGGGGAACTAATCCACCCCTGGATGAGTCTCTTGTTCAGGTCGGTAAAACATTCTGGACAACCCATCAGCATTGCTATGTTGGACACCTGGCCTATGCTCAATAGTGAAGTCGAAGCCTTGTAGACTTATGGACCACCTAAGCAACTTTGGATTCTCCCCCTTCATGTTCATTAGCCACTTTAACGGCTTATGGTCAGTCTGCACAGTGAAGTGGGTCCCATAGAGGTAGGGCCTCAGCTTCCTTAGGGCCCACACAACAGAGAAACATTCTTTCTCTACCGTGGACCATCTGAGCTCTCTGTCCTTAAGCTGGCGACTAATAAAACCGATAGGGTGTTCCTTACCCTTCTCATCTACTTGTGATAGTACAGCTCCTATCCCAGTGTCAGAGGCATCCGTCTGCACGATAAAAGGTCTTTGATAATCAGGGGCCCTGAGCACAGGGGCCTGGCACAAGGAGTCTTTCAAGCCATTGAAGGCCTTCTCACACTCGTCAGTCCAAGTTACCTTCTTGGGTTTCTTCGGAGTTGTGAGGGCAGTCAGAGGAGCAGCTATGGTGCCATAGTCTGCCATAAAATTGCGGTAATAACCCGTGAGTCCTAAGAAGGCTCTCACTTGGGTTTGTGTAGTGGGGGTAGGCCAGTCTTGTACTGCTTGTACTTTACTGGGGAGAGGCTGTATCCTTCCTCCACCTACTTCATGCCCAAGGTAAACCACTGAGCCTTGTCCAATCTGGCATTTACTCGCCTTTATGGTCAAGTGGGCTTTCTGAAGAGCCTGGAGCACAATCCCGAGGTGTTTCACATGGTCTTCCCAGGTGGCACTGAAAACTGCTATATCGTCCAGATATGCAAGACAGAATTCGTCCAACCCATTCAACACATGATTCACAAGCCTCTGGAAAGTGGCAGGTGCATTCTTCAATCCGAACGGCATTACCCGGAATTGGTAAAGCCCGTCGGGAGTTGAAAATGCTGTCTTCTCCTTGGCATGTTCTGCTAAAGCTATTTGCCAATAGCCCGCAGTCAGGTCAAACGTGCTGAGGTACTTGGAGGCACCCAAGGTATCCACCAGCTCGTCAGTTCGAGGCAAGGGGTGAGCGTCTGTCTTGGTGACAGCATTCAGAGCCCTGTAATCCACGCAGAACCTCAATTCAGAAGTGCCTGCTTTTGGAACCAACACCACAGGACTGGACCAAGGACTACTAGAGGGTTCAATCACCCCAAGGTCTAACATCTTGTTGACCTCGGTCTTAATATAAGACCGTACTTTATCCGACATCCTGTATCCCCTACTTTTGGTAGGTACACTGTCTCCTGTGTCAATGTTATGTTTGCACCAAGGTGTCAAACCAGGCGACTGTGAAAACAGGGGGGAAAACTGCCTAAGCAAATTTTTCACCTCAGCCTGCTGATCAGAAGTCAGGTGAGGGGCCACTCGGACACCCTCAACGGAGCTATCTGAAGGACCGCTTTGGAACAGGTCGGGAAGAGGTTCGGACTCCTCTTCCTCAACGTCTGACGCCAGTAGCAGTGCTGCGATTTCGACTCTTGGGACGAAAGCCTTCAGCCTATTTACGTGGAACACTTTTGGAGCCTGTCCAGGCCTTCCAAGGTCCACTAAATAGTTCACCTCACCCAGGGGCTCCACCACTGTGTAAGGGCCTGACCATTTGTCCTGTAAAGCGCGAGGCCTTATAGGGTTCATGATCAGGACTTGCTGACCAGGGGTAAAGTGAATTAAGGAAGCTTTCTGGTCGTACCAATGTTTCACCAGCGCTTGTCCTGCCTTCAACTTTTCACTAGCCAAGCCCATCAGGAGTACCATCCGTTTTCTGAGCCCTAGCACATAGTCAACTACATTGGTAGTAACAGGGGGAGTGGGCATCTCCCATCCCTCTTTGACGATGGCTAAGGGTCCCCGTACGGGATGACCGAACAGAAGTTCGAAGGGGCTGAAGCCAACACCCTCCTGTGGTACCTCTCTGTAGGCAAACAGCAAGCATGGTAAAAGAAGATCCCATTTTCTTCTCTGGGGCTCCTCCAGAGCCCCAATCATGCTCTTTAACGTTCTGTTGAAACGTTCCACCAGACCATTGGTCTGGGGGTGATATGCAGAAGAGAACTTGTAGGTGACCCCACATTCTTTCCACATAGCCTGCATATACTTCGACATAAAGTTGCTGCCACGATCTGACACAACTTCTTTAGGGAAGCCAACCCTAGTAAATATGCCGAGTAAAGCTTTTGCAACTGACTTGGCAGTTACAGTCTTTAATGGGATGGCCTCAGGATACCTGGTTGCATGGTCGACCAGCACCAGGATAAACCTATTGCCTGAGGATGTTTGCGGGTCAAGGGGACCAACGATGTCGATCCCTACCCTTTCAAATGGTACCCCCACAACTGGGAGCGGTACCAACGGAGCTTGGATTGTCGCGCCAACCTTACCAGACAACTGGCAGGAGGCACAACTCCTGCAGTGACTTTCTACTTGCACCCCCATCTTGGGCCAGTAGAAGTGCATAGATAACCTTTGCTTGGTCCTCTTCATTCCAAGGTGACCAGCAAGGGGAACTTCATGCGCCAACTGCAGGAGGAAGGGTCTAACAGAAAGGGGAACCACCAACCTCCTATGGTCTCCTTCTGTAGACTCTGTGGGCTCACTGTACAGGAGTCCACCTTCCCAATAAATCCGATGCTTCCCAGGAGGTTCACCCTCAAGCTGGGAGCAGGCCTGTCTCCTTAGGCCTTCCAGAGATGGGCACTCACGTTGGCCCTTACTGAAGTCGTCCCTATCAGGACCTCCTTCAACTAACAAGTCCTTTAGTTCAGGATGGTCGTTGGGGTCGAACACTTCAGGCATCGCCACCTCCTCGTCAGGCTCGGGCGATTGACCAACTCCCTCCACCGCAGTGGTAGGCGAGCTCGGGGGAATATTCTCTTTCCCCCGTCGGGACTTGTTGACTCCTTTCGCCTTGGGTTTCCCCTTCGGCTGGGGCGGCGTATTGGACTTGGCCAATGCTGCCCGTGCTTGAGACCGTGTGTAGGGTCTTTCGGCAGTGTCTCCTACGAGCCCTAGAGCTCTGAGATCATTGCCCAACAAGACCTTTCCCGGGACGTTTCTCTGAATGCTCACTGGAATCCTAACTGCTGTACCATTTAAAGTTAGATTAACAGGGATCACGGGAAACATACGGAGGGGGCCGTCAGCCAACTTAGTGGGCATCAGAGTAGCTCTGGCAACTTCCTCTGAGTCTACCAAGGTAGAATCCACTACAGTTCGACTGCACCCACTATCCCTAAGAGCTGGAGTATCCACTCCATTGATCAGCACACTGTCTTTAAAGTAGTGCTTGGTATTATCCGGAATCCTAGCATACGCCTCTGCGACTTTAGGCTCCCAGGAACCCAGGGACACTAAAACTACCTCAGCCTCGATCCCGCTGGGAAACGAGTCTGAGGAGAAGGATGCTCCTGTAATCTCTTCTTCCTCGTAGGAGGAGAAGGCCAGATTAGCGGAGTGGACCCCCAAAGGTTTAACCTTACAACGGGGATCCCCCTTCACATGGTCAGTTGCTCCACAAGAAAAACAAGCCCCATTGGGTCTGTTTACGTAGGGAGGCTTATTATAACCAGAGTTCTGTTTCGGAGGCGAACCTCCACTACCCTGTGAGTTCTCGTATGGCTTACCCTTATTTTTCTTTTTGTGGCCCTTATGGGAAGAAGATTTAGCAGATTCCCCACCCTCCACATCTTTGGACTTTTTCCCTTCCTCCTGCTTACCAGGATGAGTTTTGTCCTTATGGGACACTCGATGTGACACCCATAAGTCTGCTGCAATGGCCAGCTTCTTAGGATCTATCTCCTTCGAATCGGCCAAATGCTGCTTAAGCTCCGGGGAAGAAGAAGCAAAAATGTGTTCCAGCATGACCAGATTGATCATGCCTTCGAAGGTAGAAACCTTATAACCTTCAACCCAGCCAGTCAAGTTTTTCAGGGACTCAGCTACATACGACACCCAAGTACCACCTTCCTTTTTCTTATACTCTCTAAACCTTTTCAAATATTGGGTCGGAGTCTTCCCAAACTTTAAAATGAGAGTCTGCTTCAACATTGCAAAATCAGCGTGCTCAGCCTTCGACATTTCCATAATGGCACTGCAACCAGAATGGGGCAGTCTGCTGAGTAACCATGCAATCTTATCCGCATTATCAACCTCTTGAACCTCGCATGCATACTCAAACGCATTTAACCAGTCCATAATGTCATTTCGTTCCTCATACACACTGAGCAGATCTTTTGGAAACCGTGGATGAGAGGAAGCCCCAGAACCATGTCCAGGACCCTTGGACCCATTTGCGAACTGAAGCTTGGCCAGTTCCAACTGGTGATCCCTGTCTTTTTGTTTTTCTGCCTGGTCGATTTTCAGTTTGGCTATGCTGAATTCAAGCTCCTGCTGCCTAAACCGCAGCTCTTGCTTCTTGAATTCAAGCATAGCCTCCCCATCAACACTGGCAGAGGAAACGTTAGACATTACATCCTCCCTGTCCTCGTGGTCGTGATGGATCAGTGCAGCGGCAGAACCGTCGGTTCTGCCAGTGAGAGCAGCCCCACCACCTTCTGCACTGTCCTCGGAAGTTATAGCGTCAAGCTGCGCTTCTTGCCACGCCACGATTCTCTGGATCATTTCCAATTTAGTGCCTTGAGAGGAAACCCCTCTCTCCGCACACATCTTCTTCAATGTTTCAGATTTCGAAGCATTTAAGGTTAATAAAGTATTCGTTTCCATACTGTCGATAGGACTATGGCCTTTTTAACGTTATATTCAATACTTTACTGCGTGTCCTGGTTGGAATAACCTGAAAACGCCTTAGCTCGTGCGCAACACTGGATACCTTCAGTCGTATCCCACCGCTGTACACCAATTTGTTAAGACGGATTTCTGAACTCTGTCCTGGTGGCGCAGAAGTTCAGAAGGCCAACCTAATTACTTGGAACAGGGTAACCTCTGGACAAGCCAGACCAATCAAGGTAGCGATCGCGGCGGTCAAGACTAGGTCTCAAGAGGGGTGAGGGTGACTGAAAGCCCGCAATGAGCACACAAAGCAAGAGCGCGTACAAACTACTCCAAACAGTTGTTTATATCAAAAATAGATACACATTTATTATAAGGCCTTGAAACTAATAACCACAGTAAAAGCAGCGATATACAACGATATTAAACCAACACATACACTATCCACCCAATATATATACAGAATACTCAGTTTCACAGCATTAGCAGCACGAAATATGTTATCCACCTGCAGGGGAAGGAAAACAGGCAGTGCGAACCAATGCGTGTGATATGTCCGCCTTCTGAGGCCCCTAACTAGATGGTAGTCCAATCCCTACGAAGAGTGGAGCCTAGCGCTCAAAAGTACCTGCACACGCCGGTGCCAATGGGCAGAAGGTGAAGCTCTTCGGAGGACGTTGGACAGCTCTGTAGGGCGCCCTAATGAAGGAGAACACGGTCCGCGACTCTAGCGCAGCCTCCACTGTGAGGCAGAAGCAGGGCGCGAGTACGGACAAGGGGTGCTGTATTCACAGCGGGGAAAAGCAAAGGGCACTGCAGGAGGGCGACCAGATCCTAGCTAATCTACTCACCGGTCCCCGAAGCAAGCAGGCCCGAGCTTCTCCTCGATAGATGCAGCTTCTGGCAGGTTCTGAAGAGCAGGGAACGTCTCGTCGTCGTGCAGAGTAAAAAGACGTCCCGATCGAAGAAACAAGCACAGTTTTGTCGCCACAGCAGGGCAACGGAACGGCCGGGTGTATTCAAGCCAAACGAGCACCGTTCACCTCTAGCTTAGGGTTGCTAAGCAAACGAAGCGTGTGAGCGTGCCCCGGACTCAGAATACCACCCAACCTGTCGGCGATTACAGAGCAGGACTCCTTAGTAAGCTGGTCAGTCAACTGGATGGCCCAGAGACACTTCCGAAGGCTTACGGCAGGAGTTGATGAAGGTGCCGGGAATAGCTGGTCCTGCTATTCCAATAGGTCGAAGCGCCAGTACAGGCCTTCTTGTTCGATCTTAGGTGGAAAGGGCTTCACCGGACGACAGCAATGAGGAGCAGAAGTTCTTCAGGGGGTCACCAGCGATTCCTCGGTCCAGCCTCGTGTTCGCAGGATACTTGGCTCCTGTATCCCTGGGTTCGTAAGAACTCAGGAGATCGACATGGTAGTGGTGTTTCCAGCTCCCTCTTATCCACGGTTCCCTTCGCGCCAAAACGGAGGGGAGCCAATGGGAGATCCGCTCATCAACACACATACCATACGTGGACCAATCACGGACCACGGTGGTCCCAGGCATTCACACCACCCTAGACTCTCTGGCACCCAGGATGTGTATTGGGACCAGACAGCCCATCCCACATCCTGGGGGCACTCAAACGACATGTAGAAGCCCGCGAAAGCAACCGTGTTTCGCGGGAAACTACATGCCCAAATAAGGAAGGCCCCGGGTCGCCTGACCCGGGGGAAGGTAAAGGGAGCAAGACGGACAGTGGACTAGACAAAGGAGCCTCGTGGTCCGGCCATTTTGTGTAGCCGGGCCACCCTTTTGTGTTCGCGGCAAAAACGTGCTCAGAACGGCAAAAGGAGCTCAAAATAAACCAAATGATCGCTGCCACCAGCCCAGTCCCTGAATGACTTGCACCGATCCAAAAACCATCCTACAAGAGTGTCTAGGGTCTGTAGAAGGCTAGAGACCCAAGAGAGCTGTAACTTAGCTTACAGTGCTCTCTTGTGTCGTGTTGCACTAAAATGGCGACACGATAAAAGAAACTACGGGAAACAGCGTTCCCCGGTACTGACTGTCTTAAGGGCATGTCAGTTTCCCCGTAAGAAAGGAGCGAAAGCCCAGAGGAGTACGGCAGAAGGCTGCACTTCTCTGGCAAAGTCAAGAAAACAGGTAGAAAACAATAGCAAAAAGTTTAGGGGTTGCCACATGGAAGGAAAGTTCCCTACAATAACGAAATCTTTCCTAACAGCAACATTAGCATTTGATTAAGGCATGCACAGGAATCCTACACTGACTCCATATTCTCGTACACACTAAGCTCCCACACTTATGTAATTACCTTATCTGTTCAGTGAAGTTTTCTTTAGCTGTTCTCTTTCTGAGTGTGGCTCCCTTGAAGATTAACCCCAGTAAAAAGGATCGCCTTTCCTTCTCAAACCGGGGTCATTGCCTGGAATTCTCAGCTTTTGCAGATAGGAATGCTCCAACCAGGAAAAGGTCTTCCTCCCAGCTCTGCCAAATCTTGACTGCCTTTCTTCTTCCTCAAACTCCCCCAGCAAAAACCTCATCACTCCCTCTAGCATGATACTTGCTATGACGCTGCTCCAATCAGAATTAATCACGCCATCTCCTCCTTCTCTACACAATGGCTCATTTTTATAGTAATACTTTGTAACCAACTGATTTCCTGTTCTTTCGAGCCCATTTGCTTCCTGTAGTTATATGGACAGGGCAGCAGAGAGAACAGAAAAAAAAAATGGATCTGCGTTTAAAAGTTCACTTTCAGAATAGGCCTAATTCTGCAGTGGAGACACATTTTTTTTATTAGTGGATTATGTTTCATTAGTCAGGTTAGTTATAATTTATGTTAGTTGTTATTTTCAAATGTGTCTCTCGCACCATAGGCATTTCAGGTGAAAAATAGTGTGCATTTTTGAATGTGCACGTGTGTTTTTAACTGTAAAAATAGATTTGCATCCTATATGTTAAAATCATTTTTGACTGAATGGCCTGTCTTTCCTTGTTAATCTGGTAACACATATAGCAATGCACCGCACCCTTGTGGTGTTGCTGCAAAAAAAAAAATTGCTACCTGTGCAGTAGTGCTGTACTCTGTGCTGTTTGCTACCTGTGCAGTAGTGCTGTACTCTGTGCTGTCTGCTAAATATCCTTACAGGTATCAGGATTGGATTTGGAAGTAGTTGGATCTCCCATCTCATGCTATAGGAAGGGTCTCAGGTTGGAATGGGAAGGAGTTGGATATCACATCTCATGTTATAGGAAGGGTCTCAGGATTGGAATGGGAAGGACTTCGATATCACATCTCATGTTATAGGAAGGCTCTCAGGTTTGGAAGGGGAAGGAGTTGGATATCACATTTCATGTTAGATGTAGGATCTCAGGTTTGGTATTAGAGGCATTGAGACATCACATCTCATGCTATCAGAAGGGTCAAAGGATTGGAATGGGAAGGAGTTGGATATCACATCTCACGCTAAAGGAAGGGTCTCAGGATTGGATTGGGAAGGAGTTTGATATCAAATCTCATGTTATAGGAAGGGTCTCAGGTTTGGTATTAGAAGCATTGAGATATCACATCTCATGCTATAGGAAGTGTCTGAGGATTGGAATGGGAAGGAGTCGGATATCACATCTCATGCTATAGGAAGGGTCTCAGGTTTGGTAGAAGCATTGAGATATCACATCTCATGCTATAGGAAGAGTCTCAGGATTGGAATGGGAAGGAGTTTGATATCACATCTCATGCTATAGGACGGCTCTCAGGTTTGGAAGGGGAAGGAGTTGGATATCACATTTCATGTTAGAGGTAGGATCTCAGGTTTGGTATTAGAGGCATTGAGACATCACATCTCATGCTATCAGAAGGGTCTCAGGATTGGAATGGGAAGGAGTTGGATATCACATCTCACGCTAAAGGGAGGGTCTCAGGATTGGAAGGGGAAGGATTTGGATATCACATCTCATGTTATAGGAAGGATCTCAGGTTTGGTATTAGAAGCATTGAGATATCACATCTCATGCTATCGGAAGGATCTCAGGTTTGGTATTAGAAGCATTGAGACATCACATCTCATGCTATCAGAAGGGTCTCAGGATTGGAATGGGAAGGAGTTGGATATCACATCTCATGCTAAAGGGAGGGTCTCAGGTTTGGAAGGGGAATGATTTGGATATCACATCTCATGTTATAGGAAGGATCTCAGGTTTGGTATTAGAAGCATTGAGATATCACATCTCATGCTATAGTAAGGGTCTCAGGATTGGAATGGGAAGGAGTTGGATATCACATCTCATGCTAAAGGAAGGGTGTCAGGTTTGGTAGAAGCATTGAGATATCCCATCTCATGCTATAGGAGGAGTCTCAGGATTGGAATGGGAAGGAGTTGGATATCACATCTCATGCCATAGGAAGGGTCTCAGGTTTGGTATAAGCATTGAGATATCACATCTCTGCTATCCGAAGGGTCTCAGGATTGGAATGGGAAGGACTTAGATATCACATCTCATGCTATAGGGAGGGTCTCAGTTTTGTTATTAGAAGCATTGAGATATCACATCTCATGCTATCGGAAGGGTCTCAGGATTGGAATGAGAAGGAGCTGGATATCACATCTCATGCTAAAGGAAGGGTCTCAGGTTTGGAAGGGGAAGGATTTGGATATCACATCTCATGTTATAGGACGGGTCTCAGGTTTGGTGTTAGAAGCATTAAGATATCACATCTCATGGTGTAGGAAGGGTTTCAGGATTGGAATGGGAAGGAGTTTGATATCAAATCTCATGCCATAGGAAGGGTCTCAGGTTTGGTATTAGAAGCATTGAGATATCACATCTCATGCTATAGGAAGTGTCTGAGGATTGGAATGGGAAGGAGTCGGATATCACATCTCATGCTATAGAAGGGTCTCAGGTTTGGTAGAAGCATTGAGATTTCACATCTCATGCTATAGGAAGAGTCTCAGGATTGGAATGGGAAGGAGTTGGATATCACGTCTCATGTTATAGGAAGGGTCTCAGGTTTGGTAGTAGAAACATTGAGATATCAAATCTCATGCTATAGGAAGGGACGCAGGATTGGAATGGGACGGAGTTTGATATCACATTTCATGCTATAGGAAGGGTCCAGGTTTGGTATTAGAAGCATTGAGATATCGCATCTCATGCTATAGGAAGGGTCTCAGGATTGGAATGGGAAGGAGTTGGATATCACATCTCATGCCATAGGAAGGGTCTCAGGTTTGGTATAAGCATTGAGATATAACATCTCTGCTATCGGAAGTGTCTCAGGATTGGGATGGGAAGGAGTTGGATATCACATCTCATACTATAGGAAGGGTCTCAGGTTTGGAACGGGAAGGAGTTGGATATCCCATCTCATGTTATAGGACGGGTCTCAGGTTTATTATTAGAAGCATTGAGATATCACATCGCATGCTGTAGGAAGGGTTTCAGGTTTGGAATGGGAAGGAATTGGATATCACATCTCATGTCATAGCAAGGATCTCAGGTTTGGTATTAGAAGCATTGAGATATCACATCTCATGCTATAGGCATGGTCTCAGATTGGAATGGGAAGGAGTTGGATATCACATCTCATGCTATATGAAGGGACTCAGATTTGGTATTACAAGCATTGTTATATTTCATCTCATGCTATAAGAAGGGTCTCAGGATTGGATTGGGAAGGAGTCGGATATCACATCTCATGCTATAGGAAGGGTTTCAGGTTTGGAATGGTAAGGATTTGTATACCACATCTCTTGCTATAGGAAGGGCCTCAGGTTTGGTATGAGAAACATTGAGATATCACATCTCATGGTATGGGAAGGGTCTCAGGATTCGAATGGGAAGGAGTTTGATATCACATCTCATGCCATAGGAAGGGTCTCAGGTTTGGTAGAAGCATTGAGATATCACATCTCATGCTATCAGAAGGGTCTCAGGATTGGATTGGGAAGGAGTTGGATATCCCATATCATGCTATAGGAAGGGTCTCAGGTTTGGTATTAGAAGCATTGAGATATAACGTCTCATGCTATAGGAAGGGTCTCAGGATTGGAATGGGAAGGAGTTGGATATCACATTTCATGTTAGAGGTAGGATCTCAGGTTTGTTAGAGGCATTGAGATATCACATCTCATGCTATCAGAAGGGTCTCAGGGTTGGAATGGGAAGGAGTTGGATATCACATCTCATGCCAAAGGGAGGGTCTCGGGTTTGGAAGGGGAAGGATTTGGATATCACATCTCGTGTTATAGGAAGGATCTCAGGTTTGGTATTAGAAGCATTGAGATATCACATCTCATGCTCTCAGAAGGGTCTCAGGATTGGAATGGGAAGGAGTTGGATATCACATCTCATGCTATAGGAAGGGTCTCAGGATTGGAATGGGAAGGAGTTTTATATGACATCACATGCCATAGGAAGGATCTCAGGTTTGGTATTAGAAGCATTGAGACATCACATCTCATGTTATAGGAAGGGTCTCAGGATTGGAATGGGAAGGAGTTGGATATCACATCTCATGCTATAGGAAGGGTCTCAGGTTTGGTATAAGCATTGAGATATCACATCTCATGCTATAGGAAGGGTCTCAGGATTGGAATGGGAAGGAGTTGGATATCACATCTCATGCTATAGGGAGGGTCTCACGTTTAGAAAGGGAAGGAGTAGGATATCACATTTCATGTTAGAGGTAGGATCTCAGGTTTGGTATTAGAGGCATTGAGATATCACATCTCATGCTATCAGAAGGCTCTCAGGATTGGAATGGGAAGGAGTTGGATATCACATCTCATGCCAAAGGGAGGGTCTCAGGTTTGGAAGGGGAAGTATTTGGATATCACATCTCGTGTTATAGGAAGGATCTCAGGTTTGGTATTAGAAGAATTGAGATATCACATCTCATGTTATCGGAAGGATCTCAGGTTTGGTATTAGAAGCATTGAGACATCACATCTCATGCTATCAGAAGGGTCTCAGGATTGGAATGGGAAGGAGTTGGATATCCCATCTCATGCTATAGGAAGGGTCTCAGGTTGGAATGGGAAGGAGTTGGATATCACATCTCATGCCATAGGAAGGATCTCAGGTTTGGTATTAGAAGCATTGAGACATCACATCTCATGCTATAGGGAGGGTCTCACGTTTGGAAAGGGAAGGAGTAGGATATCACATTTCATGTTAGATGTAGGATCTCAGGTTTGGTATTAGAGGCATTGAGACATCACATCTCATGCTATCAGAAGGGTCTAAGGATTGGAATGGGAAGGAGTTGGATATCACATCTCACACTAAAGGGAGGGTCTCTGGTTTGGAAGGGGAAGGATTTGGATATCACATCTCATGTTATAGGAAGGATCTCAGGTTTGGTATTAGAAGCATTGAGATATCACATCTCATGCTATCGGAAGGATCTCAGGTTTGGTATTAGAAGCATTGAGATATCACATCTCATGCTATCAGAAGGGTCTCAGGATTGGAATGGGAAGGAGTTGGCTATCACATCTCATGCTAAAGGGAGGGTCTCAGGTTTGGAAGGGGAAGGATTTGGATATCACATCTCATGCTATAGGAGGGGTCTCAGGATTGGAATGGGAAGGAGTTGGATATCACATCTCATGCCATAGGAAGGGTCTCAGGTTTGGTATAAGCATTGAGATATCACATCTCTGCTATCCGAAGGGTCTCAGGATTGGAATGGGAAGGACTTAGATATCACATCTCATGCTATAGGGAGGGTCTCAGTTTTGTTATTAGAAGCATTGAGATATCACATCTCATGCTATCAGAAGGGTCTCAGGATTGGAATGAGAAGGAGCTGGATATCACATCTCATGCTAAAGGAAGGGTCTCAGGTTTGGAAGGGGAAGGATTTGGATATCACATCTCATGTTATAGGACGGGTCTCAGGTTTGGTATTAGAAGCATTAAGATATCACATCTCATGGTGTAGGAAGGGTTTCAGGATTGGAATGGGAAGGAGTTTGATATCAAATCTCATGCCATAGGAAGGGTCTCAGGTTTGGTATTAGAAGCATTGAGATATCACATCTCATGCTATAGGAAGTGTCTGAGGATTGGAATGGGAAGGAGTCGGATATCACATCTCATGCTATAGAAGGGTCTCAGGTTTGGTAGAAGCATTGAGATTTCACATCTCATGCTATAGGAAGAGTCTCAGGATTGGAATGGGAAGGAGTTGGATATCACGTCTCATGTTATAGGAAGGGTCTCAGGTTTGGTAGTAGAAACATTGAGATATCAAATCTCATGCTATAGGAAGGGACGCAGGATTGGAATGGGACGGAGTTTGATATCACATTTCATGCTATAGGAAGGGTCCAGGTTTGGTATTAGAAGCATTGAGATATCGCATCTCATGCTATAGGAAGGGTCTCAGGATTGGAATGGGAAGGAGTTGGATATCACATCTCATGCCATAGGAAGGGTCTCAGGTTTGGTATAAGCATTGAGATATAACATCTCTGCTATCGGAACTGTCTCAGGATTGGGATGGGAAGGAGTTGGATATCACATCTCATACTATAGGAAGGGTCTCAGGTTTGGAACGGGAAGGAGTTGGATATCCCATCTCATGTTATAGGACGGGTCTCAGGTTTATTATTAGAAGCATTGAGATATCACATCGCATGCTGTAGGAAGGGTTTCAGGTTTGGAATGGGAAGGAATTGGATATCACATCTCATGTCATAGCAAGGATCTCAGGTTTGGTATTAGAAGCATTGAGATATCACATCTCATGCTATAGGCATGGTCTCAGATTGGAATGGGAAGGAGTTGGATATCACATCTCATGCTATATGAAGGGACTCAGATTTGGTATTACAAGCATTGTTATATTTCATTTCATGCTATAAGAAGGGTCTCAGGATTGGATTGGGAAGGAGTCGGATATCACATCTCATGCTATAGGAAGGGTTTCAGGTTTGGAATGGTAAGGATTTGTATACCACATCTCTTGCTATAGGAAGGGCCTCAGGTTTGGTATGAGAAACATTGAGATATCACATCTCATGGTATGGGAAGGGTCTCAGGATTCGAATGGGAAGGAGTTTGATATCACATTTCATGCCATAGGAAGGGTCTCAGGTTTGGTAGAAGCATTGAGATATCACATCTCATGCTATCAGAAGGGTCTCAGGATTGGATTGGGAAGGAGTTGGATATCCCATATCATGCTATAGTAAGGGTCTCAGGTTTGGTATTAGAAGCATTGAGATATAACGTCTCATGCTATAGGAAGGGTCTCAGGATTGGAATGGGAAGGAGTTGGATATCACATTTCATGTTAGAGGTAGGATCTCAGGTTTGTTAGAGGCATTGAGATATCACATCTCATGCTATCAGAAGGGTCTCAGGGTTGGAATGGGAAGGAGTTGGATATCACATCTCATGCCAAAGGGAGGGTCTCGGGTTTGGAAGGGGAAGGATTTGGATATCACATCTCGTGTTATAGGAAGGATCTCAGGTTTGGTATTAGAAGCATTGAGATATCACATCTCATGCTCTCAGAAGGGTCTCAGGATTGGAATGGGAAGGAGTTGGATATCACATCTCATGCTATAGGAAGGGTCTCAGGATTGGAATGGGAAGGAGTTTTATATGACATCACATGCCATAGGAAGGATCTCAGGTTTGGTATTAGAAGCATTGAGACATCACATCTCATGTTATAGGAAGGGTCTCAGGATTGGAATGGGAAGGAGTTGGATATCACATCTCATGCTATAGGAAGGGTCTCAGGTTTGGTATAAGCATTGAGATATCACATCTCATGCTATAGGAAGGGTCTCAGGATTGGAATGGGAAGGAGTTGGATATCACATCTCATGCTATAGGGAGGGTCTCACGTTTAGAAAGGGAAGGAGTAGGATATCACATTTCATGTTAGAGGTAGGATCTCAGGTTTGGTATTAGAGGCATTGAGATATCACATCTCATGCTATCAGAAGGCTCTCAGGATTGGAATGGGAAGGAGTTGGATATCACATCTCACGCTAAAGGGAGGGTCTCAGGATTGGAAGGGGAAGGATTTGGATATCACATCTCATGTTATAGGAAGGATCTCAGGTTTGGTATTAGAAGCATTGAGATATCACATCTCATGCTATCGGAAGGATCTCAGGTTTGGTATTAGAAGCATTGAGACATCACATCTCATGCTATCAGAAGGGTCTCAGGATTGGAATGGGAAGGAGTTGGATATCACATCTCATGCTAAAGGGAGGGTCTCAGGTTTGGAAGGGGAATGATTTGGATATCACATCTCATGTTATAGGAAGGATCTCAGGTTTGGTATTAGAAGCATTGAGATATCACATCTCATGCTATAGTAAGGGTCTCAGGATTGGAATGGGAAGGAGTTGGATATCACATCTCATGCTAAAGGAAGGGTGTCAGGTTTGGTAGAAGCATTGAGATATCCCATCTCATGCTATAGGAGGGGTCTCAGGATTGGAATGGGAAGGAGTTGGATATCACATCTCATGCCATAGGAAGGGTCTCAGGTTTGGTATAAGCATTGAGATATCACATCTCTGCTATCCGAAGGGTCTCAGGATTGGAATGGGAAGGACTTAGATATCACATCTCATGCTATAGGGAGGGTCTCAGTTTTGTTATTAGAAGCATTGAGATATCACATCTCATGCTATCGGAAGGGTCTCAGGATTGGAATGAGAAGGAGCTGGATATCACATCTCATGCTAAAGGAAGGGTCTCAGGTTTGGAAGGGGAAGGATTTGGATATCACATCTCATGTTATAGGACGGGTCTCAGGTTTGGTATTAGAAGCATTAAGATATCACATCTCATGGTGTAGGAAGGGTTTCAGGATTGGAATGGGAAGGAGTTTGATATCAAATCTCATGCCATAGGAAGGGTCTCAGGTTTGGTATTAGAAGCATTGAGATATCACATCTCATGCTATAGGAAGTGTCTGAGGATTGGAATGGGAAGGAGTCGGATATCACATCTCATGCTATAGAAGGGTCTCAGGTTTGGTAGAAGCATTGAGATTTCACATCTCATGCTATAGGAAGAGTCTCAGGATTGGAATGGGAAGGAGTTGGATATCACGTCTCATGTTATAGGAAGGGTCTCAGGTTTGGTAGTAGAAACATTGAGATATCAAATCTCATGCTATAGGAAGGGACGCAGGATTGGAATGGGACGGAGTTTGATATCACATTTCATGCTATAGGAAGGGTCCAGGTTTGGTATTAGAAGCATTGAGATATCGCATCTCATGCTATAGGAAGGGTCTCAGGATTGGAATGGGAAGGAGTTGGATATCACATCTCATGCCATAGGAAGGGTCTCAGGTTTGGTATAAGCATTGAGATATAACATCTCTGCTATCGGAAGTATCTCAGGATTGGGATGGGAAGGAGTTGGATATCACATCTCATACTATAGGAAGGGTCTCAGGTTTGGAACGGGAAGGAGTTGGATATCCCATCTCATGTTATAGGACGGGTCTCAGGTTTATTATTAGAAGCATTGAGATATCACATCGCATGCTGTAGGAAGGGTTTCAGGTTTGGAATGGGAAGGAATTGGATATCACATCTCATGTCATAGCAAGGATCTCAGGTTTGGTATTAGAAGCATTGAGATATCACATCTCATGCTATAGGCATGGTCTCAGATTGGAATGGGAAGGAGTTGGATATCACATCTCATGCTATATGAAGGGACTCAGATTTGGTATTACAAGCATTGTTATATTTCATCTCATGCTATAAGAAGGGTCTCAGGATTGGATTGGGAAGGAGTCGGATATCACATCTCATGCTATAGGAAGGGTTTCAGGTTTGGAATGGTAAGGATTTGTATACCACATCTCTTGCTATAGGAAGGGCCTCAGGTTTGGTATGAGAAACATTGAGATATCACATCTCATGGTATGGGAAGGGTCTCAGGATTCGAATGGGAAGGAGTTTGATATCACATCTCATGCCATAGGAAGGGTCTCAGGTTTGGTAGAAGCATTGAGATATCACATCTCATGCTATCAGAAGGGTCTCAGGATTGGATTGGGAAGGAGTTGGATATCCCATATCATGCTATAGGAAGGGTCTCAGGTTTGGTATTAGAAGCATTGAGATATAACGTCTCATGCTATAGGAAGGGTCTCAGGATTGGAATGGGAAGGAGTTGGATATCACATTTCATGTTAGAGGTAGGATCTCAGGTTTGTTAGAGGCATTGAGATATCACATCTCATGCTATCAGAAGGGTCTCAGGGTTGGAATGGGAAGGAGTTGGATATCACATCTCATGCCAAAGGGAGGGTCTCGGGTTTGGAAGGGGAAGGATTTGGATATCACATCTCGTGTTATAGGAAGGATCTCAGGTTTGGTATTAGAAGCATTGAGATATCACATCTCATGCTCTCAGAAGGGTCTCAGGATTGGAATGGGAAGGAGTTGTATATCACATCTCATGCTATAGGAAGGGTCTCAGGATTGGAATGGGAAGGAGTTTTATATGACATCACATGCCATAGGAAGGATCTCAGGTTTGGTATTAGAAGCATTGAGACATCACATCTCATGTTATAGGAAGGGTCTCAGGATTGGAATGGGAAGGAGTTGGATATCACATCTCATGCTATAGGAAGGGTCTCAGGTTTGGTATAAGCATTGAGATATCACATCTCATGCTATAGGAAGGGTCTCAGGATTGGAATGGGAAGGAGTTGGATATCACATCTCATGCTATAGGGAGGGTCTCACGTTTAGAAAGGGAAGGAGTAGGATATCACATTTCATGTTAGAGGTAGGATCTCAGGTTTGGTATTAGAGGCATTGAGATATCACATCTCATGCTATCAGAAGGCTCTCAGGATTGGAATGGGAAGGAGTTGGATATCACATCTCATGCCAAAGGGAGGGTCTCAGGTTTGGAAGGGGAAGTATTTGGATATCACATCTCGTGTTATCGGAAGGATCTCAGGTTTGGTATTAGAAGCATTGAGACATCACATCTCATGCTATCAGAAGGGTCTCAGGATTGGAATGGGAAGGAGTTGGATATCCCATCTCATGCTATAGGAAGGGTCTCAGGTTGGAATGGGAAGGAGTTGGATATCACATCTCATGCCATAGGAAGGATCTCAGGTTTGGTATTAGAAGCATTGAGACATCACATCTCATGCTATAGGGAGGGTCTCACGTTTGGAAAGGGAAGGAGTAGGATATCACATTTCATGTTAGATGTAGGATCTCAGGTTTGGTATTAGAGGCATTGAGACATCACATCTCATGCTATCAGAAGGGTCTAAGGATTGGAATGGGAAATAGTTGGATATCACATCTCACACTAAAGGGAGGGTCTCTGGTTTGGAAGGGGAAGGATTTGGATATCACATCTCATGTTATAGGAAGGATCTCAGGTTTGGTATTAGAAGCATTGAGATATCACATCTCATGCTATCGGAAGGATCTCAGGTTTGGTATTAGAAGCATTGAGATATCACATCTCATGCTATCAGAAGGGTCTCAGGATTGGAATGGGAAGGAGTTGGCTATCACATCTCATGCTAAAGGGAGGGTCTCAGGTTTGGAAGGGGAAGGATTTGGATATCACATCTCATGCTATAGGAGGGGTCTCAGGATTGGAATGGGAAGGAGTTGGATATCACATCTCATGCCATAGGAAGGGTCTCAGGTTTGGTATAAGCATTGAGATATCACATCTCTGCTATCCGAAGGGTCTCAGGATTGGAATGGGAAGGACTTAGATATCACATCTCATGCTATAGGGAGGGTCTCAGTTTTGTTATTAGAAGCATTGAGATATCACATCTCATGCTATCGGAAGGGTCTCAGGATTGGAATGAGAAGGAGCTGGATATCACATCTCATGCTAAAGGAAGGGTCTCAGGTTTGGAAGGGGAAGGATTTGGATATCACATCTCATGTTATAGGACGGGTCTCAGGTTTGGTATTAGAAGCATTAAGATATCACATCTCATGGTGTAGGAAGGGTTTCAGGATTGGAATGGGAAGGAGTTTGATATCAAATCTCATGCCATAGGAAGGGTCTCAGGTTTGGTATTAGAAGCATTGAGATATCACATCTCATGCTATAGGAAGTGTCTGAGGATTGGAATGGGAAGGAGTCGGATATCACATCTCATGCTATAGAAGGGTCTCAGGTTTGGTAGAAGCATTGAGATTTCACATCTCATGCTATAGGAAGAGTCTCAGGATTGGAATGGGAAGGAGTTGGATATCACGTCTCATGTTATAGGAAGGGTCTCAGGTTTGGTAGTAGAAACATTGAGATATCAAATCTCATGCTATAGGAAGGGACGCAGGATTGGAATGGGACGGAGTTTGATATCACATTTCATGCTATAGGAAGGGTCCAGGTTTGGTATTAGAAGCATTGAGATATCGCATCTCATGCTATAGGAAGGGTCTCAGGATTGGAATGGGAAGGAGTTGGATATCACATCTCATGCCATAGGAAGGGTCTCAGGTTTGGTATAAGCATTGAGATATAACATCTCTGCTATCGGAACTGTCTCAGGATTGGGATGGGAAGGAGTTGGATATCACATCTCATACTATAGGAAGGGTCTCAGGTTTGGAACGGGAAGGAGTTGGATATCCCATCTCATGTTATAGGACGGGTCTCAGGTTTATTATTAGAAGCATTGAGATATCACATCGCATGCTGTAGGAAGGGTTTCAGGTTTGGAATGGGAAGGAATTGGATATCACATCTCATGTCATAGCAAGGATCTCAGGTTTGGTATTAGAAGCATTGAGATATCACATCTCATGCTATAGGCATGGTCTCAGATTGGAATGGGAAGGAGTTGGATATCACATCTCATGCTATATGAAGGGACTCAGATTTGGTATTACAAGCATTGTTATATTTCATTTCATGCTATAAGAAGGGTCTCAGGATTGGATTGGGAAGGAGTCGGATATCACATCTCATGCTATAGGAAGGGTTTCAGGTTTGGAATGGTAAGGATTTGTATACCACATCTCTTGCTATAGGAAGGGCCTCAGGTTTGGTATGAGAAACATTGAGATATCACATCTCATGGTATGGGAAGGGTCTCAGGATTCGAATGGGAAGGAGTTTGATATCACATTTCATGCCATAGGAAGGGTCTCAGGTTTGGTAGAAGCATTGAGATATCACATCTCATGCTATCAGAAGGGTCTCAGGATTGGATTGGGAAGGAGTTGGATATCCCATATCATGCTATAGTAAGGGTCTCAGGTTTGGTATTAGAAGCATTGAGATATAACGTCTCATGCTATAGGAAGGGTCTCAGGATTGGAATGGGAAGGAGTTGGATATCACATTTCATGTTAGAGGTAGGATCTCAGGTTTGTTAGAGGCATTGAGATATCACATCTCATGCTATCAGAAGGGTCTCAGGGTTGGAATGGGAAGGAGTTGGATATCACATCTCATGCCAAAGGGAGGGTCTCGGGTTTGGAAGGGGAAGGATTTGGATATCACATCTCGTGTTATAGGAAGGATCTCAGGTTTGGTATTAGAAGCATTGAGATATCACATCTCATGCTCTCAGAAGGGTCTCAGGATTGGAATGGGAAGGAGTTGGATATCACATCTCATGCTATAGGAAGGGTCTCAGGATTGGAATGGGAAGGAGTTTTATATGACATCACATGCCATAGGAAGGATCTCAGGTTTGGTATTAGAAGCATTGAGACATCACATCTCATGTTATAGGAAGGGTCTCAGGATTGGAATGGGAAGGAGTTGGATATCACATCTCATGCTATAGGAAGGGTCTCAGGTTTGGTATAAGCATTGAGATATCACATCTCATGCTATAGGAAGGGTCTCAGGATTGGAATTGGAAGGAGTTGGATATCACATCTCATGCTATAGGGAGGGTCTCACGTTTAGAAAGGGAAGGAGTAGGATATCACATTTCATGTTAGAGGTAGGATCTCAGGTTTGGTATTAGAGGCATTGAGATATCACATCTCATGCTATCAGAAGGCTCTCAGGATTGGAATGGGAAGGAGTTGGATATCACATCTCATGCCAAAGGGAGGGTCTCAGGTTTGGAAGGGGAAGTATTTGGATATCACATCTCGTGTTATAGGAAGGATCTCAGGTTTGGTATTAGAAGAATTGAGATATCACATCTCATGTTATCGGAAGGATCTCAGGTTTGGTATTAGAAGCATTGAGACATCACATCTCATGCTATCAGAAGGGTCTCAGGATTGGAATGGGAAGGAGTTGGATATCCCATCTCATGCTATAGGAAGGGTCTCAGGTTGGAATGGGAAGGAGTTGGATATCACATCTCATGCCATAGGAAGGATCTCAGGTTTGGTATTAGAAGCATTGAGACATCACATCTCATGCTATAGGGAGGGTCTCACGTTTGGAAAGGGAAGGAGTAGGATATCACATTTCATGTTAGATGTAGGATCTCAGGTTTGGTATTAGAGGCATTGAGACATCACATCTCATGCTATCAGAAGGGTCTAAGGATTGGAATGGGAAGGAGTTGGATATCACATCTCACACTAAAGGGAGGGTCTCTGGTTTGGAAGGGGAAGGATTTGGATATCACATCTCATGTTATAGGAAGGATCTCAGGTTTGGTATTAGAAGCATTGAGATATCACATCTCATGCTATCGGAAGGATCTCAGGTTTGGTATTAGAAGCATTGAGATATCACATCTCATGCTATCAGAAGGGTCTCAGGATTGGAATGGGAAGGAGTTGGCTATCACATCTCATGCTAAAGGGAGGGTCTCAGGTTTGGAAGGGGAAGGATTTGGATATCACATTTCATGTTAGAGGTAGGATCTCAGGTTTGGTATTAGAAGCATTGAGACATCACATCTCATGCTATAGGGAGGGTCTCACGTTTGGAAAGGGAAGGAGTAGGATATCACATTTCATGTTAGATGTAGGATCTCAGGTTTGGTATCACATCTCTGCTATCCGAAGGGTCTCAGGATTGGAATGGGAAGGACTTAGATATCACATCTCATGCTATAGGGAGGGTCTCAGTTTTGATATTAGAAGCATTGAGATATCACATCTCATGCTATCGGAAGGGTCTCAGGATTGGAATGAGAAGGAGCTGGATATCACATCTCATGCTAAAGGAAGGGTCTCAGGTTTGGAAGGGGAAGGATTTGGATATCACATCTCATGCTATAGGAAGGGTCTCAGGATTGGATTGTGAAGGAGTTTGATATCAAATCTCATGCCATAGGAAGGGTCTCAGGTTTGGTATTAGAAGCATTAAGATATCACATCTCATGGTATAGGAATGGTTTCAGGATTGGAATGGGAAGGAGTTGGATATCATATCTCATGCTATAGGAAGGGTCTCAGGATTGGATTGTGAAGGAGTTTGATATCAAATCTCATGCCATAGGAAGGGTCTCAGGTTTGGTATTAGAAGCATTGAGATATCACATCTCATGCTTTAGGAAGTGTCTGAGGATTGGAATGGGAAGGAGTCGGATATCACATCTCATGCTATAGGAAGGGTCTCAGGTTTGGTAGAAGCATTGAGATATCACATCTCATGCTATAGGAAGAGTCTCAGGATTGGAATGGGAAGGAGTTGGATATCACATCTCATGCTATAGGACGGCTCTCAGGTTTGGAAGGGGAACGAGTTGGATATCACATTTCATGTTAGAGGTAGGATCTCAGGTTTGGTATTAGAGGCATTGAGACATCACATCTCATGCTATAGGAAGGGTCTCAGGATTGGAATGGGAAGGAGTTTTATATGACATCACATGCCATAGGAAGGATCTCAGGTTTGGTATTAGAAGCATTGAGACATCACATCTCATGTTATAGGAAGGGTCTCAGGATTGGAATGGGAAGGAGTTGGATATCACATCTCATGCTATAGGAAGGGTCTCAGGTTTGGTATAAGCATTGAGATATCACATCTCATGCTATAGGAAGGGTCTCAGGATTGGAATGGGAAGGAGTTGGATATCACATCTCATGCCAAAGGGAGGGTCTCAGGTTTGGAAGGGGAAGTATTTGGATATCACATCTCGTGTTATAGGAAGGATCTCAGGTTTGGTATTAGAAGAATTGAGATATCACATCTCATGTTATCGGAAGGATCTCAGGTTTGGTATTAGAAGCATTGAGACATCACATCTCATGCTATCAGAAGGGTCTCAGGATTGGAATGGGAAGGAGTTGGATATCCCATCTCATGCTATAGGAAGGGTCTCAGGTTGGAATGGGAAGGAGTTGGATATCACATCTCATGCCATAGGAAGGATCTCAGGTTTGGTATTAGAAGCATTGAGACATCACATCTCATGCTATAGGGAGGGTCTCACGTTTGGAAAGGGAAGGAGTAGGATATCACATTTCATGTTAGATGTAGGATCTCAGGTTTGGTATTAGAGGCATTGAGACATCACATCTCATGCTATCAGAAGGGTCTAAGGATTGGAATGGGAAGGAGTTGGATATCACATCTCACACTAAAGGGAGGGTCTCTGGTTTGGAAGGGGAAGGATTTGGATATCACATCTCATGTTATAGGAAGGATCTCAGGTTTGGTATTAGAAGCATTGAGATATCACATCTCATGCTATCGGAAGGATCTCAGGTTTGGTATTAGAAGCATTGAGATATCACATCTCATGCTATCAGAAGGGTCTCAGGATTGGAATGGGAAGGAGTTGGCTATCACATCTCATGCTAAAGGGAGGGTCTCAGGTTTGGAAGGGGAAGGATTTGGATATCACATCTCATGTTATAGGAAGGATCTCAGGTTTGGTATTAGAAGCATTGAGATATCACATCTCATGCTATAGTAAGGGTCTCAGGATTGGAATGGGAAGGAGTTGGATATCACATCTCATGCTAAAGGAAGGGTCTCAGGTTTGGAAGGGGAAGGATTTGGATATCACATCTCATGCTATAGGAAGGGTCTCAGGATTGGATTGTGAAGGAGTTTGATATCAAATCTCATGCCATAGGAAGGGTCTCAGGTTTGGTATTAGAAGCATTAAGATATCACATCTCATGGTATAGGAATGGTTTCAGGATTGGAATGGGAAGGAGTTGGATATCATATCTCATGCTATAGGAAGGGTCTCAGGATTGGATTGTGAAGGAGTTTGATATCAAATCTCATGCCATAGGAAGGGTCTCAGGTTTGGTATTAGAAGCATTGAGATATCACATCTCATGCTTTAGGAAGTGTCTGAGGATTGGAATGGGAAGGAGTCGGATATCACATCTCATGCTATAGGAAGGGTCTCAGGTTTGGTAGAAGCATTGAGATATCACATCTCATGCTATAGGAAGAGTCTCAGGATTGGAATGGGAAGGAGTTGGATATCACATCTCATGCTATAGGACGGCTCTCAGGTTTGGAAGGGGAACGAGTTGGATATCACATTTCATGTTAGAGGTAGGATCTCAGGTTTGGTATTAGAGGCATTGAGACATCACATCTCATGCTATAGGAAGGGTCTCAGGATTGGAATGGGAAGGAGTTTTATATGACATCACATGCCATAGGAAGGATCTCAGGTTTGGTATTAGAAGCATTGAGACATCACATCTCATGTTATAGGAAGGGTCTCAGGATTGGAATGGGAAGGAGTTGGATATCACATCTCATGCTATAGGAAGGGTCTCAGGTTTGGTATAAGCATTGAGATATCACATCTCATGCTATAGGAAGGGTCTCAGGATTGGAATGGGAAGGAGTTGGATATCACATCTCATGCCAAAGGGAGGGTCTCAGGTTTGGAAGGGGAAGTATTTGGATATCACATCTCGTGTTATAGGAAGGATCTCAGGTTTGGTATTAGAAGAATTGAGATATCACATCTCATGTTATCGGAAGGATCTCAGGTTTGGTATTAGAAGCATTGAGACATCACATCTCATGCTATCAGAAGGGTCTCAGGATTGGAATGGGAAGGAGTTGGATATCCCATCTCATGCTATAGGAAGGGTCTCAGGTTGGAATGGGAAGGAGTTGGATATCACATCTCATGCCATAGGAAGGATCTCAGGTTTGGTATTAGAAGCATTGAGACATCACATCTCATGCTATAGGGAGGGTCTCACGTTTGGAAAGGGAAGGAGTAGGATATCACATTTCATGTTAGATGTAGGATCTCAGGTTTGGTATTAGAGGCATTGAGACATCACATCTCATGCTATCAGAAGGGTCTAAGGATTGGAATGGGAAGGAGTTGGATATCACATCTCACACTAAAGGGAGGGTCTCTGGTTTGGAAGGGGAAGGATTTGGATATCACATCTCATGTTATAGGAAGGATCTCAGGTTTGGTATTAGAAGCATTGAGATATCACATCTCATGCTATCGGAAGGATCTCAGGTTTGGTATTAGAAGCATTGAGATATCACATCTCATGCTATCAGAAGGGTCTCAGGATTGGAATGGGAAGGAGTTGGCTATCACATCTCATGCTAAAGGGAGGGTCTCAGGTTTGGAAGGGGAAGGATTTGGATATCACATCTCATGTTATAGGAAGGATCTCAGGTTTGGTATTAGAAGCATTGAGATATCACATCTCATGCTATAGTAAGGGTCTCAGGATTGGAATGGGAAGGAGTTGGATATCACATCTCATGCTAAAGGAAGGGTCTCAGGTTTGGTAGAAGCATTGAGATATCAAATCTCATGCTATAGGAAGGGTCTCAGGATTGGAATGGGAAGGAGTTGGATATCACATCTCATGCTATAGGAAGGGTTTCAGGATTGGAATGGGAAGGAGTTTTATATGACATCACATGCCATAGGAAGGATCTCAGGTTTGGTATTAGAAGCATTGAGACATCACATCTCATGTTATAGGAAGGGTCTCAGGATTGGAATGGGAAGGAGTTGGATATCACATCTCATGCTATAGGAAGGGTCTCAGGTTTGGTATAAGCATTGAGATATCACATCTCCTGCTATAGGAAGGGTCTCAGGATTGGAATGGGAAGGAGTTGGATATCACATCTCATGCTATAGGGAGGGTCTCACGTTTGGAAAGGGAAGGAGTAGGATATCACATTTCATGTTAGAGGTAGGATCTCAGGTTTGGTATTAGAGGCATTGAGATATCACATCTCATGCTATCAGAAGGCTCTCAGGATTGGAATGGGAAGGAGTTGGATATCACATCTCATGCCAAAGGAAGGGTCTCAGGTTTGGAAGGGGAAGTATTTGGATATCACATCTCGTGTTATAGGAAGGATATCAGGTTTGGTATTAGAAGAATTGAGATATCACATCTCATGTTATCGGAAGGATCTCAGGTTTGGTATTAGAAGCATTGAGACATCACATCTCATGCTATCAGAAGGGTCTCAGGATTGGAATGGGAAGGAGTTGGATATCCCATCTCATGCTATAGGAAGGGTCTCAGGTTGGAATGGGAAGGAGTTGGATATCACATCTCATGCTATAGGGAGGGTCTCACGTTTGGAAAGGGAAGGAGTAGGATATCACATTTCATGTTAGAGGTAGGATCTCAGGTTTGGTATTAGAGGCATTGAGATATCACATCTCATGCTATCAGAAGGCTCTCAGGATTGGAATGGGAAGGAGTTGGATATCACATCTCATGCCAAAGGAAGGGTCTCAGGTTTGGAAGGGGAAGTATTTGGATATCACATCTCGTGTTATAGGAAGGATCTCAGGTTTGGTATTAGAAGAATTGAGATATCACATCTCATGTTATCGGAAGGATCTCAGGTTTGGTATTAGAAGCATTGAGACATCACATCTCATGCTATCAGAAGGGTCTCAGGATTGGAATGGGAAGGAGTTGGATATCACATCTCATGCCATAGGAAGGATCTCAGGTTTGGTATTAGAAGCATTGAGACATCACATCTCATGCTATAGGGAGGGTCTCACGTTTGGAAAGGGAAGGAGTAGGATATCACATTTCATGTTAGATGTAGGATCTCAGGTTTGGTATTAGAGGCATTGAGACATCACATCTCATGCTATCAGAAGGGTCTAAGGATTGGAATGGGAAGGAGTTGGATATCACATCTCACACTAAAGGGAGGGTCTCTGGTTTGGAAGGGGAAGGATTTGGATATCACATCTCATGTTATAGGAAGGATCTCAGGTTTGGTATTAGAAGCATTGAGATATCACATCTCATGCTATCGGAAGGATCTCAGGTTTGGTATTAGAAGCATTGAGATATCACATCTCATGCTATCAGAAGGGTCTCAGGATTGGAATGGGAACGAGTTGGCTATCACATCTCATGCTAAAGGGAGGGTCTCAGGTTTGGAAGGGGAAGGATTTGGATATCACATCTCATGTTATAGGAAGGATCTCAGGTTTGGTATTAGAAGCATTGAGATATCACATCTCATGCTATAGTAAGGGTCTCAGGATTGGAATGGGAAGGAGTTGGATATCACATCTCATGCTAAAGGAAGGGTCTCAGGTTTGGTAGAAGCATTGAGATATCAAATCTCATGCTATAGGAAGGGTCTCAGGATTGGAATGGGAAGGAGTTGGATATCACATCTCATGCTATAGGAAGGGTTTCAGGATTGGAATGGGAAGGAGTTTTATATGACATCACATGCCATAGGAAGGATCTCAGGTTTGGTATTAGAAGCATTGAGACATCACATCTCATGTTATAGGAAGGGTCTCAGGATTGGAATGGGAAGGAGTTGGATATCACATCTCATGCTATAGGAAGGGTCTCAGGTTTGGTATAAGCATTGAGATATCACATCTCCTGCTATAGGAAGGGTCTCAGGATTGGAATGGGAAGGAGTTGGATATCAAATCTCATGCTATAGGGAGGGTCTCACGTTTGGAAAGGGAAGGAGTAGGATATCACATTTCATGTTAGAGGTAGGATCTCAGGTTTGGTATTAGAGGCATTGAGATATCACATCTCATGCTATCAGAAGGCTCTCAGGATTGGAATGGGAAGGAGTTGGATATCACATCTCATGCCAAAGGAAGGGTCTCAGGTTTGGAAGGGGAAGTATTTGGATATCACATCTCGTGTTATAGGAAGGATCTCAGGTTTGGTATTAGAAGAATTGAGATATCACATCTCATGTTATCGGAAGGATCTCAGGTTTGGTATTAGAAGCATTGAGACATCACATCTCATGCTATCAGAAGGGTCTCAGGATTGGAATGGGAAGGAGTTGGATATCCCATCTCATGCTATAGGAAGGGTCTCAGGTTGGAATGGGAAGGAGTTGGATATCACATCTCATGCCATAGGAAGGATCTCAGGTTTGGTATTAGAAGCATTGAGACATCACATCTCATGCTATAGGGAGGGTCTCACGTTTGGAAAGGGAAGGAGTAGGATATCACATTTCATGTTAGATGTAGGATCTCAGGTTTGGTATTAGAGGCATTGAGACATCACATCTCATGCTATCAGAAGGGTCTAAGGATTGGAATGGGAAGGAGTTGGATATCACATCTCACACTAAAGGGAGGGTCTCTGGTTTGGAAGGGGAAGGATTTGGATACCACATCTCATGTTATAGGAAGGATCTCAGGTTTGGTATTCGAAGCATTGAGATTTCACATCTCATGCTATCGGAAGGATCTCAGGTTTGGTATTAGAAGCATTGAGATATCACATCTCATGCTATCAGAAGGGTCTCAGGATTGGAATGGGAAGGAGTTGGCTATCACATCTCATGCTAAAGGGAGGGTCTCAGGTTTGGAAGGGGAAGGATTTGGATATCACATCTCATGTTATAGGAAGGATCTCAGGTTTTGTATTAGAAGCATTGAGATATCACATCTCATGCTATAGTAAGGGTCTCAGGATTGGAATGGGAAGGAGTTGGATATCACATCTCATGCTAAAGGAAGGGTCTCAGGTTTGGTAGAAGCATTGAGATATCACATCTCATGCTATAGGAAGGGTCTCAGGATTGGAATGGGAAGGAGTTGGATATCACATCTCATGCCATAGGAAGGGTCGGTTGCCAGACATTTGGTCGAAAAAAATTGGTCGACCAGACAAATGGTCGAACCAATTTGGTCGAAAACCAAATGGTCGAATTTTTTTATTTTTTTATTTTAACCCTTTTTTTTTTTTTTTTGGGGGGGGTCTCCCCCCCAACCCCCTTTTTTTCTCTAAAAACCCCTTTTTTAACTAAACGAAAACCCGAAAAATAAATATATAAATAAAAAAAAAAATTCGACCATTTGGTTTTCGACCAAATTGCGTCGACCAAATTGCAGTCCACCAGTTTTTTTTCGACGAGTTGACTGGACACCGGAAGGGTCTCAGGTTTGGTATAAGCATTGAGATATCACATCTCTGCTATCCGAAGGGTCTCAGGATTGGAATGGGAAGGACTTAGATATCACATCTCATGCTATAGGGAGGGTCTCAGTTTTGATATTAGAAGCATTGAGATATCACATCTCATGCTATAGGAAGGGTCTCAGGATTGGAATGAGAAGGAGCTGGATATCACATCTCATGCTAAAGGAAGGGTCTCAGGTTTGGAAGGGGAAGGATTTGGATATCACATCTCATGCTATAGGAAGGGTCTCAGGATTGGATTGTGAAGGAGTTTGATATCAAATCTCATGCCATAGGAAGGGTCTCAGGTTTGGTATTAGAAGCATTAAGATATCACATCTCATGGTATAGGAATGGTTTCAGGATTGGAATGGGAAGGAGTTGGATATCATATCTCATGCTATAGGAAGGGTCTCAGGATTGGATTGTGAAGGAGTTTGATATCAAATCTCATGCCATAGGAAGGGTCTCAGGTTTGGTATTAGAAGCATTGAGATATCACATCTCATGCTTTAGGAAGTGTCTGAGGATTGGAATGGGAAGGAGTCGGATATCACATCTCATGCTATAGGAAGGGTCTCAGGTTTGGTAGAAGCATTGAGATATCACATCTCATGCTATAGGAAGAGTCTCAGGATTGGAATGGGAAGGAGTTGGATATCACATCTCATGCTATAGGACGGCTCTCAGGTTTGGAAGGGGAACGAGTTGGATATCACATTTCATGTTAGAGGTAGGATCTCAGGTTTGGTATTAGAGGCATTGAGACATCACATCTCATGCTATCAGAAGGGTCTCAGGATTGGAATGGGAAGGATTTGGATATCACATCTCATGTTATAGGAAGGATCTCAGGTTTGGTATTAGAAGCATTGAGATATCACATCTCATGCTATCGGAAGGATCTCAGGTTTGGTATTAGAAGCATTGAGACATCACATCTCATGCTATCAGAAGGGTTTCAGGATTGGAATGGGAAGGAGTTGGATATCAAATCTCATGCTAAAGGGAGGGTCTCAGGTTTGGAAGGGGAAGGATTTGGATATCACATCTCATGTTATAGGAAGGATCTCAGGTTTGGTATTAGAAGCATTGAGATATCACATATCATGCTATAGGAAAGGTCTCAGGATTGGAATGGGAAGGAGTTGGATATCACATCTCATGCTAAAGGAAAGGTCTCAGGTTTGGAAGGGGAAGGATTTGGATCTCACATATGTTTTAGGACGGTCTCAGGTTTGGTATTAGAAGCATTGAGATATCACATCTCATGGTATAGGAAGGGTCTCAGGATTGGAATGGGAAGGAGTTGGATAGCACATCTCAAGCTATCTCAGGATTGGAATGGGAAGGAGTTTAATATCACATCTGAAGCTATAGGAAGGGTTTCAGGATTGGAATGGGAAGGAGTTGGATATCACATCTCATGTTATAGGAAGGGTCTCAGGATTGGAATGGGAAGGATTTGGATATCACATCTCTTGCTATAGGAAGGGTTTCAGTTTTTTATTAGAAACATTGAGATATCACATCTCATGCTATAGGAAGGATTTCAGGATTGGAATTGGAAGGATTTGGATATCACATCTCATGCTAAAGGAAGGGTCTAAGGTTTGGAAGGGGAAGGATTTGAATATCATATCTCATGTTATAGGACGGGTCCCAGGTTTGGAATTAGAAGCATTGAGATATCACATCTCATGCTATAGGAAGAGTCTCAGGATTGGAATGGGAAGGATTTGGATATCACATCTCATGCCATAGGAAGGGTCTCAGGTTGGAATGGGAAGGAGTTGGATATCACATCTCATGTTATAGGTAGGGTCTCAGGATTGGAATGGGAAGGATTTGGATATCACATCTCATGCTAAAGGAAGGGTCTCAGGTTTGGAAGGGGAAGGATTTGGATATCATATCTCATGTTATAGAACGGGTCCCAGGTTTGGTATTTGAAACATTGCGGTTCGCATCTCATGGTATAGGAAGGGTCTCAGGATTGGAATGGGAAGGAGTTGGATATCACATCTCATCCAATAGGAAGGGTCTCAGGTTTGGAATGGGAAATAATTGGATATCACATCTCATGTTATAGGAAGGATCTCAGGATTGCAATGGGAAGGAGTTGGATATCCCTTCTCATGCTATAGGAAGGGTCTCAGGTTGGAATGGGAAGGAGTTGGATATCACATCTCATGTTATAGGAAGGGTCTCAGGATTTGAATGGGAAGGATGTGGATATCACATCTCTTGCTATAGGAAGGGTCTCAGGTTTTTTATTAGAAACATTGAGATATCACATCTCATGCTATAGGAAGTGTTTCAGGATTGGAATGGGAAGGATTTGGATATCACATCTCATGCTAAAGGAAGGGTCTCACGTTTGGAAGGGGAAGGATTTGGATATCACATCTCATGTTATAGGACGGGTCCCAGGTTTGGTATTAGAAGCATTGAGATATCACAACTCATGCCATAGGAAGGGTCTCAGGATTGGAATGGGAAGGAGTTGGATATCACATCTCATGCTAAAGGAAGGGTCTCCGGATTGGAATGGGAAGGAGTTGGATATCACATCTCATGTTATAGGAAGGGTCTCAGGATTGGAATGGGAAGGACTTCGATATCACATCTCATGTTATAGGAAGGCTCTCAGGTTTGGAAGGGGAAGGAGTTGGATATCACATTTCATGTTAGATGTAGGATCTCAGGTTTGGTATTAGAAGCATTGAGATATCACATCTCATGCTATCGGAAGGATCTCAGGTTTGGTATTAGAAGCATTGAGATATCACATCTCATGCTATCAGAAGGGTCTCAGGATTGGAATGGGAAGGAGTTGGCTATCACATCTCATGCTAAAGGGAGGGTCTCAGGTTTGGAAGGGGAAGGATTTGGATATCACATTTCATGTTAGAGGTAGGATCTCAGGTTTGGTATTAGAAGCATTGAGACATCACATCTCATGCTATAGGGAGGGTCTCACGTTTGGAAAGGGAAGGAGTAGGATATCACATTTCATGTTAGATGTAGGATCTCAGGTTTGGTATCACATCTCTGCTATCCGAAGGGTCTCAGGATTGGAATGGGAAGGACTTAGATATCACATCTCATGCTATAGGGAGGGTCTCAGTTTTGATATTAGAAGCATTGAGATATCACATCTCATGCTATCGGAAGGGTCTCAGGATTGGAATGAGAAGGAGCTGGATATCACATCTCATGCTAAAGGAAGGGTCTCAGGTTTGGAAGGGGAAGGATTTGGATATCACATCTCATGCCATAGGAAGGGTCTCAGGATTGGATTGTGAAGGAGTTTGATATCAAATCTCATGCCATAGGAAGGGTCTCAGGTTTGGTATTAGAAGCATTAAGATATCACATCTCATGGTATAGGAATGGTTTCAGGATTGGAATGGGAAGGAGTTGGATATCATATCTCATGCTATAGGAAGGGTCTCAGGATTGGATTGTGAAGGAGTTTGATATCAAATCTCATGCCATAGGAAGGGTCTCAGGTTTGGTATTAGAAGCATTGAGATATCACATCTCATGCTTTAGGAAGTGTCTGAGGATTGGAATGGGAAGGAGTCGGATATCACATCTCATGCTATAGGAAGGGTCTCAGGTTTGGTAGAAGCATTGAGATATCACATCTCATGCTATAGGAAGAGTCTCAGGATTGGAATGGGAAGGAGTTGGATATCACATCTCATGCTATAGGACGGCTCTCAGGTTTGGAAGGGGAACGAGTTGGATATCACATTTCATGTTAGAGGTAGGATCTCAGGTTTGGTATTAGAGGCATTGAGACATCACATCTCATGCTATAGGAAGGGTCTCAGGATTGGAATGGGAAGGAGTTTTATATGACATCACATGCCATAGGAAGGATCTCAGGTTTGGTATTAGAAGCATTGAGACATCACATCTCATGTTATAGGAAGGGTCTCAGGATTGGAATGGGAAGGAGTTGGATATCACATCTCATGCTATAGGAAGGGTCTCGGGTTTGGTATAAGCATTGAGATATCACATCTCATGCTATAGGAAGGGTCTCAGGATTGGAATGGGAAGGAGTTGGATATCACATCTCATGCTATAGGGAGGGTCTCACGTTTAGAAAGGGAAGGAGTAGGATATCACATTTCATGTTAGAGGTAGGATCTCAGGTTTGGTATTAGAGGGATTGAGATATCACATCTCATGCTATCAGAAGGCTCTCAGGATTGGAATGGGAAGGAGTTGGATATCACATCTCATGCCAAAGGGAGGGTCTCAGGTTTGGAAGGGGAAGTATTTGGATATCACATCTCGTGTTATAGGAAGGATCTCAGGTTTGGTATTAGAAGAATTGAGATATCACATCTCATGTTATCGGAAGGATCTCAGGTTTGGTATTAGAAGCATTGAGACATCACATCTCATGCTATCAGAAGGGTCTCAGGATTGGAATGGGAAGGAGTTGGATATCCCATCTCATGCTATAGGAAGGGTCTCAGGTTGGAATGGGAAGGAGTTGGATATCACATCTCATGCCATAGGAAGGATCTCAGGTTTGGTATTAGAAGCATTGAGACATCACATCTCATGCTATAGGGAGGGTCTCACGTTTGGAAAGGGAAGGAGTAGGATATCACATTTCATGTTAGATGTAGGATCTCAGGTTTGGTATTAGAGGCATTGAGACATCACATCTCATGCTATCAGAAGGGTCTAAGGATTGGAATGGGAAGGAGTTGGATATCACATCTCACACTAAAGGGAGGGTCTCTGGTTTGGAAGGGGAAGGATTTGGATATCACATCTCATGTTATAGGAAGGATCTCAGGTTTGGTATTAGAAGCATTGAGATATCACATCTCATGCTATCGGAAGGATCTCAGGTTTGGTATTAGAAGCATTGAGATATCACATCTCATGCTATCAGAAGGGTCTCAGGATTGGAATGGGAAGGAGTTGGCTATCACATCTCATGCTAAAGGGAGGGTCTCAGGTTTGGAAGGGGAAGGATTTGGATATCACATCTCATGTTATAGGAAGGATCTCAGGTTTGGTATTAGAAGCATTGAGATATCACATCTCATGCTATGGTAAGGGTCTCAGGATTGGAATGGGAAGGAGTTGGATATCACATCTCATGCTAAAGGAAGGGTCTCAGGTTTGGTAGAAGCATTGAGATATCAAATCTCATGCTATAGGAAGGGTCTCAGGATTGGAATGGGAAGGAGTTGGATATCACATCTCATGCTATAGGAAGGGTTTCAGGATTGGAATGGGAAGGAGTTTTATATGACATCACATGCCATAGGAAGGATCTCAGGTTTGGTATTAGAAGCATTGAGACATCACATCTCATGTTATAGGAAGGGTCTCAGGATTGGAATGGGAAGGAGTTGGATATCACATCTCATGCTATAGGAAGGGTCTCAGGTTTGGTATAAGCATTGAGATATCACATCTCCTGCTATAGGAAGGGTCTCAGGATTGGAATGGGAAGGAGTTGGATATCACATCTCATGCTATAGGGAGGGTCTCACGTTTGGAAAGGGAAGGAGTAGGATATCACATTTCATGTTAGAGGTAGGATCTCAGGTTTGGTATTAGAGGCATTGAGATATCACATCTTATGCTATCAGAAGGCTCTCAGGATTGGAATGGGAAGGAGTTGGATATCACATCTCATGCCAAAGGAAGGGTCTCAGGTTTGGAAGGGGAAGTATTTGGATATCACATCTCGTGTTATAGGAAGGATCTCAGGTTTGGTATTAGAAGAATTGAGATATCACATCTCATGTTATCGGAAGGATCTCAGGTTTGGTATTAGAAGCATTGAGACATCACATCTCATGCTATCAGAAGGGTCTCAGGATTGGAATGGGAAGGAGTTGGATATCCCATCTCATGCTATAGGAAGGGTCTCAGGTTGGAATGGGAAGGAGTTGGATATCACATCTCATGCCATAGGAAGGATCTCAGGTTTGGTATTAGAAGCATTGAGACATCACATCTCATGCTATAGGGAGGGTCTCACGTTTGGAAAGGGAAGGAGTAGGATATCACATTTCATGTTAGATGTAGGATCTCAGGTTTGGTATTAGAGGCATTGAGACATCACATCTCATGCTATCAGAAGGGTCTAAGGATTGGAATGGGAAGGAGTTGGATATCACATCTCACACTAAAGGGAGGGTCTCTGGTTTGGAAGGGGAAGGATTTGGATACCACATCTCATGTTATAGGAAGGATCTCAGGTTTGGTATTCGAAGCATTGAGATTTCACATCTCATGCTATCGGAAGGATCTCAGGTTTGGTATTAGAAGCATTGAGATATCACATCTCATGCTATCAGAAGGGTCTCAGGATTGGAATGGGAAGGAGTTGGCTATCACATCTCATGCTAAAGGGAGGGTCTCAGGTTTGGAAGGGGAAGGATTTGGATATCACATCTCATGTTATAGGAAGGATCTCAGGTTTTGTATTAGAAGCATTGAGATATCACATCTCATGCTATAGTAAGGGTCTCAGGATTGGAATGGGAAGGAGTTGGATATCACATCTCATGCTAAAGGAAGGGTCTCAGGTTTGGTAGAAGCATTGAGATATCACATCTCATGCTATAGGAAGGGTCTCAGGATTGGAATGGGAAGGAGTTGGATATCACATCTCATGCCATAGGAAGGGTCGGTTGCCAGACATTTGGTCGAAAAAAATTGGTCGACCAGACAAATGGTCGAACCAATTTGGTCGAAAACCAAATGGTCGAATTTTTTTATTTTTTTATTTTAACCCTTTTTTTTTTTTTTTTTGGGGGGGGTCTCCCCCCCAACCCCCTTTTTTTCTCTAAAAACCCCTTTTTTAACTAAACGAAAACCCGAAAAATAAATATATAAATAAAAAAAAAAATTCGACCATTTGGTTTTCGACCAAATTGCGTCGACCAAATTGCAGTCCACCAGTTTTTTTTCGACGAGTTGACTGGACACCGGAAGGGTCTCAGGTTTGGTATAAGCATTGAGATATCACATCTCTGCTATCCGAAGGGTCTCAGGATTGGAATGGGAAGGACTTAGATATCACATCTCATGCTATAGGGAGGGTCTCAGTTTTGATATTAGAAGCATTGAGATATCACATCTCATGCTATCGGAAGGGTCTCAGGATTGGAATGAGAAGGAGCTGGATATCACATCTCATGCTAAAGGAAGGGTCTCAGGTTTGGAAGGGGAAGGATTTGGATATCACATCTCATGCTATAGGAAGGGTCTCAGGATTGGATTGTGAAGGAGTTTGATATCAAATCTCATGCCATAGGAAGGGTCTCAGGTTTGGTATTAGAAGCATTAAGATATCACATCTCATGGTATAGGAATGGTTTCAGGATTGGAATGGGAAGGAGTTGGATATCATATCTCATGCTATAGGAAGGGTCTCAGGATTGGATTGTGAAGGAGTTTGATATCAAATCTCATGCCATAGGAAGGGTCTCAGGTTTGGTATTAGAAGCATTGAGATATCACATCTCATGCTTTAGGAAGTGTCTGAGGATTGGAATGGGAAGGAGTCGGATATCACATCTCATGCTATAGGAAGGGTCTCAGGTTTGGTAGAAGCATTGAGATATCACATCTCATGCTATAGGAAGAGTCTCAGGATTGGAATGGGAAGGAGTTGGATATCACATCTCATGCTATAGGACGGCTCTCAGGTTTGGAAGGGGAACGAGTTGGATATCACATTTCATGTTAGAGGTAGGATCTCAGGTTTGGTATTAGAGGCATTGAGACATCACATCTCATGCTATCAGAAGGGTCTCAGGATTGGAATGGGAAGGATTTGGATATCACATCTCATGTTATAGGAAGGATCTCAGGTTTGGTATTAGAAGCATTGAGATATCACATCTCATGCTATCGGAAGGATCTCAGGTTTGGTATTAGAAGCATTGAGACATCACATCTCATGCTATCAGAAGGGTTTCAGGATTGGAATGGGAAGGAGTTGGATATCAAATCTCATGCTAAAGGGAGGGTCTCAGGTTTGGAAGGGGAAGGATTTGGATATCACATCTCATGTTATAGGAAGGATCTCAGGTTTGGTATTAGAAGCATTAAGATATCACATATCATGCTATAGGAAAGGTCTCAGGATTGGAATGGGAAGGAGTTGGATATCACATCTCATGCTAAAGGAAAGGTCTCAGGTTTGGAAGGGGAAGGATTTGGATCTCACATATGTTTTAGGACGGTCTCAGGTTTGGTATTAGAAGCATTGAGATATCACATCTCATGGTATAGGAAGGGTCTCAGGATTGGAATGGGAAGGAGTTGGATAGCACATCTCAAGCTATCTCAGGATTGGAATGGGAAGGAGTTTAATATCACATCTGAAGCTATAGGAAGGGTTTCAGGATTGGAATGGGAAGGAGTTGGATATCACATCTCATGTTATAGGAAGGGTCTCAGGATTGGAATGGGAAGGATTTGGATATCACATCTCTTGCTATAGGAAGGGTTTCAGTTTTTTATTAGAAACATTGAGATATCACATCTCATGCTATAGGAAGGATTTCAGGATTGGAATTGGAAGGATTTGGATATCACATCTCATGCTAAAGGAAGGGTCTAAGGTTTGGAAGGGGAAGGATTTGAATATCATATCTCATGTTATAGGACGGGTCCCAGGTTTGGAATTAGAAGCATTGAGATATCACATCTCATGCTATAGGAAGAGTCTCAGGATTGGAATGGGAAGGATTTGGATATCACATCTCATGCCATAGGAAGGGTCTCAGGTTGGAATGGGAAGGAGTTGGATATCACATCTCATGTTATAGGTAGGGTCTCAGGATTGGAATGGGAAGGATTTGGATATCACATCTCATGCTAAAGGAAGGGTCTCAGGTTTGGAAGGGGAAGGATTTGGATATCATATCTCATGTTATAGAACGGGTCCCAGGTTTGGTATTTGAAACATTGCGGTTCGCATCTCATGGTATAGGAAGGGTCTCAGGATTGGAATGGGAAGGAGTTGGATATCACATCTCATCCAATAGGAAGGGTCTCAGGTTTGGAATGGGAAATAATTGGATATCACATCTCATGTTATAGGAAGGATCTCAGGATTGCAATGGGAAGGAGTTGGATATCCCTTCTCATGCTATAGGAAGGGTCTCAGGTTGGAATGGGAAGGAGTTGGATATCACATCTCATGTTATAGGAAGGGTCTCAGGATTTGAATGGGAAGGATGTGGATATCACATCTCTTGCTATAGGAAGGGTCTCAGGTTTTTTATTAGAAACATTGAGATATCACATCTCATGCTATAGGAAGTGTTTCAGGATTGGAATGGGAAGGATTTGGATATCACATCTCATGCTAAAGGAAGGGTCTCACGTTTGGAAGGGGAAGGATTTGGATATCACATCTCATGTTATAGGACGGGTCCCAGGTTTGGTATTAGAAGCATTGAGATATCACAACTCATGCCATAGGAAGGGTCTCAGGATTGGAATGGGAAGGAGTTGGATATCACATCTCATGCTAAAGGAAGGGTCTCCGGATTGGAATGGGAAGGAGTTGGATATCACATCTCATGTTATAGGAAGGGTCTCAGGATTGGAATGGGAAGGACTTCGATATCACATCTCATGTTATAGGAAGGCTCTCAGGTTTGGAAGGGGAAGGAGTTGGATATCACATTTCATGTTAGATGTAGGATCTCAGGTTTGGTATTAGAGGCATTGAGACATCACATCTCATGCTATCAGAAGGGTCTAAGGATTGGAATGGGAAGGAGTTGGATATCACATCTCACGCTAAAGGGAGGGTCTCTGGTTTGGAAGGGGAAGGATTTGGATATCACATCTCATGTTATAGGAAGGATCTCAGGTTTGGTATTAGAAGCATTGAGATATCACATCTCATGCTATCGGAAGGATCTCAGGTTTGGTATTAGAAGCATTGAGATATCACATCTCATGCTTTCAGAAGGGCCTCAGGATTGGAATGGGAAGGAGTTGGATATCACATCTCATGCTAAAGGGAGGGTCTCAGGTTTGGAAGGGGAAGGATTTGGATATCACATCTCATGTTATAGGAAGGATCTCAGGTTTGGTATTAGAAGCATTGAGATATCACATCTCATGCTATAGTAAGGGTCTCAGGTTTGGTAGAAGCATTGAGATATCACATCTCATGCTATAGGAAGGGTCTCAGGATTGGAATGGGAAGGAGTTGGATATCACATCTCATGCCATAGGAAGGGTCTCAGGTTTGGTATAAGCATTGAGATATCACATCTCTGCTATCCGAAGGGTCTCAGGATTGGAATGGGAAGGACTTAGATATCACATCTCATGCTATGGGGAGGGTCTCAGTTTTGATATTAGAAGCATTGAGATATCACATCTCATGCTATCGGAAGGGTCTCAGGATTGGAATGAGAAGGAGCTGGATATCACATCTCATGCTAAAGGAAGGGTCTCAGGTTTGGAAGGGGAAGGATTTGGATATCACATCTCATGTTATAGGACGGGTCTCACGTTTGGTATTAGAAGCATTAAGATATCACATCTCATGGTATAGGAAGGGTTTCAGGATTGGAATGGGAAGGAGTTGGATATCATATCTCATGCTATAGGAAGGGTCTCAGGATTGGATTTGGAAGGAGTTTGATATCAAATCTCATGCCATAGGAAGGGTCTCAGGTTTGGTATTAGAAGCATTGAGATATCACATCTCATGCTATAGGAAGTGTCTGAGGATTGGAATGGGAAGGAGTCGGATATCACATCTCATGCTATAGGAAGGGTCTCAGGTTTGGTAGAATGTTAGGAAAGATTTCGTAATTGTAGGTAATTTTCCTTCCATGTGGCAACCCCTAAACTTTTTGCTGTTGTTTTTCACCTTGTTCTTGACTTTGCCAGAGAAGTGCAGCCTTCTGCCGCACTCCTCTGGGCTTTCGCTCCTTTTCTTATGGGGAAACTGACATGCCCTTAAGACAGTCAGTACCGGGGAACGCTGTTTCCCGTAGTTTCTTTTATCATGTTGCGGCTTTAGTGCAACATGACACAAGAGGGCACTGTAAGCTAAGTTACAGCTCTCTTGGGTCTCTAACCTTCTACAGGCCCTAGATACTCGTTTAGGATTGTATTTGATCGGTGCAAGTCATTCAGGGATTGGAATGGTGGCAGCGATCGTTTTGTGTATTTTGAGCTCCTTTTGGCGTTCTGAGCGTGTTTTTCGCGCTGAACCCAAAATGGTGGCCGGCTCCCAAAATGGCCAGACCACGAGGCTCCTTTGTCCTGTCCACTGACCGTCTTGCTCCCTTCACCTTCCCCAGGTCGAGCGACCCGGGGCCTTCCTTATTTGGGCATGTACTTTCCCGTGAAACACGGATGCTTTCGCGGGCTTCTACATGTTTTTTGTGTGCCTCCAGGGTGTGGGCTGGGATGTCTGGTCCCAATACACATCCTGGGTGCCAGAGAGTCTAGGGTAGTGTGAATGCCTGGGACCACCGTGGTCCGTGATTGGTCCACGAATGGTGTGTGTGTTGATGAGCGGATCTCCCATTGGCTCCCCTCCGTTTTGGCGCGAAGGGAACCGTGGATAAGAGGGGGCTGGAAACACCACTACCATGTCGATCTCCTGAGTTCTCACGAATGAAGGAATACAGGAGCCAAGTATCCTGCAACCAAGAGGCTGGACCGAGGAATCGCTGGTGACCCGATGAAGGACTCCTCCTTTGCACTGATGTCGTCCTGTGAAACCCTTTCCTCCTTTGATCGAACCAGAAGGCCTGTACTGGTGCTTCGACCTTTGGAATAGCAGGAACAGCTATTCTCGGCGACTTCATCATCTCCTGCCAGTAAGCCTTCGGAAGCGTCTCTGGGCCATCCAGTTGACTGACCAGCTTACAAGGGAGTCTTGCTCTGTAACCGCCGCCAGGTTGTGTTGTATTTCGAGTCCTTGTCACTCTCACACGCTTAGTACACTTGGCGTTCCCAAGTCTGAAGTGAGTAGTGTACATTTGGCTCAGATACACACGGCCGCTCCGTTGCCCTGCTGTGGTGACAAAACTGTGCAGGTTTCTTCGATTGGGACGTCTTTTTTTTCTACACGACGACGAGGCATTCCCGGCTCTTCTGAACCTGCCAGCTGCTGAAACTAACGTGGAGAAGCCTGGGTCTGCTTGCATCGGGGACCGGTGAGTAGTATAGCTAGGATCTGGTCGCCCTCCTGCAGTAGCCCATTGCTTTTCCCCGCTGTGTAAAAACAGCACCCTTTTGTCCGTACTCGCGCTCTTCTTCTGCTCACTGTGGAGGCTGCGCTTGAGTCGCGGAACCTGTTCTTCTTCTGTTGTGCACTAAACCGAACTGCCTGACTTCCTCCGAAGAGCTTCTCCTTTTGCCCGTTGGCACCAGCGTGTGCAGGTACTTTTGAGCACAAGGCTCCACTCTTCGCAGGGCTCGGACTTCCATCTAGTTAGGTGCCTCTGAAGGCGAACTGAGTCTAAAGCATTGTATCGCACTGCCTGTTTTCCTTCCCTTGCAGGTGGACTACACATTTCGTGCATATAACGCTTGCGACTGTCGTATTTGTATATATATTGTATTGGTATGGTATGTGTTGGCTTAATATTGTGATATTGTGATTTTCTCGCTACGGTCATTATTTTAAAGGCCTTAAAATAAATGTGTATATATTTTTGATATAACAACTGTTTGGAGTAGTTTGTAAGCGCTCTTGCTTTGTGTGCTCATTGCGGGCTTTCAGTCACCCTCACCCCTCTTGAGACCTAGTCTTTACCGCCGCGATCGCTACCTTGATTGGTCTGGCTCGTCCAGAGGTTACCCTGTTCCAAGTAATTAGGTTGGCCTTCTGAACTTCTGCGCCATCAGGACAGAGTTCAGAAATCCGTCTTAACAAATTGGTGTACAGCGGTGGGATACGACTGAAGGTATCCAGTGTTGCGCACGAACTAAGGCATTTTAGGGTATTCCAACCAGGACACGTAGTGAATTGTTGTAGTATAACTTTAAAAAGGCCATAGTCCTATCTAACAGTATGGAAACAAATACCTTGTTAACTTTAAATGCTTCCAAATCAGAAACATTGAAGAAGATGTGTGCGGAGAGAGGTGTTTCCTCTCAAGGCACTAAATTGGAAATGATCCAAAGGATCGTGGCGTGGCAAGAAGCGCAGCTTGACGCTATAACTTCTGAGGACAGTGCAGAAGGTGGTGGGGCTGCTCTCACTGGTAGAGCCGACGGTTCTGCCGCTGCACTGATCCATCGCGACCACGAGGACAGGGAGGATGTGATGTCTAATGTTTCCTCTGCCAGTGCTGATGGGGAGGCTATGCTTGAATTCAAGAAGCAAGAGCTGCGGTTTAGGCAGCAGGAGCTTGAATTCAGCATAGCCAAACTAAAAATCGAACAGGCAGAAAAACAAAAAGACAGGGATCACCAGTTGGAACTGGCCAAGCTTCAGGTTGCAAATGGGTCCAAGGGTCCTGGACATGGGTCTGGGGCTTCCTCTCATCCACGGTTTCCGAAAGATCTGCTCAGTGTGTATGAGGAAAGGAATGATATTATGGACTGGCTGAATGCGTTTGAGTATGCATGCGAAGTTCAACAAGTTGACAATGCTGATAAGATTGCCTGGTTACTCAGCAGACTGCCCCATTCTGGCTGTAGTGCCATTATGGAAATGTCGAAGGCTGAGCGAGCTGATTTCGCAATGTTAAAGCAAACTCTCATTTTAAAGTTTGGGAAGACTCCGGCCCAATATTTGAAACGTTTCAGAGAGTATAAGAAAAAGGAAGGTGGTACTTGGGTATCTTATGTCACTGAATCCTTGAAAAACTTAACTGGCTGGGTCGAAGGTTATAAGGTTTCTACCTTCGAAGGCATGATAAATCTTGTCATGCTGGAACACATTTTTGCTTCTTCTTCCCCGGAGCTTAAGCAGCATTTGGCCGTTTCGAAGGAGATAGATCCTAAGAAGCTGGCCATTGCAGCAGACTTATGGGTGTCACATCGAGTGTCCCATAAGGACAAAACTCATCCTGGTAAGCAGGAGGAAGGGAAAAAGTCCAAAGATATGGAGGGTGGAGAATCTGCTAAATCTTCTTCTCATAAGGGCCATAAAAAGAAAAATAAGGGTAAGACACAAGAGAACTCGCAGGGTAGTGGAGGTCCGCCTCCGAAACAGAACTCTGGCTACAATAAGCCTCCCTATGTAAACAGACCCAATGGATCGTGTTTTGCTTGTGGAGCAACTGACCATGTGAAGGGGGATCCCCGTTGTAAGGTTAGACCTTTGGGGGTCCACTCCGCTAATCTGGCCTTCTCCTCCTACGAGGAAGAAGAGATTACAGGAGCATCCTTCTCCTCAGACTCATTTCTCAGCGGGATAGAGGCTGAGGTAGTTTTAGTGTCCCTGGGTTCCTGGGAGCCTAAAGTCGCAGAGGCTTATGCTAGGATTCCGGATAATACCAAGCACTACTTTAAAGACAGTGTGCTGATCAATGGAGTAGATACTCCAGCTCTTAGGGATAGTGGGTGCAGTCGCACTGTAGTGGATTCTACCTTGGTAGACTCAGAGGAAGTTGCCAGAGCTACTCTGATGCCCACTAAGTTGGCTGACGGCCCCCTCCGTATGTTTCCCGTAATACCTGTAAATCTTACTTTAAATGGTACAGCAGTCAGGATTCCAGTGAGCATTCAGAGAAACGTCCCGGGAAAGGTCTTGTTAGGTAATGATCTCAGAGCTTTAGGGCTTGTAGGAGACACTGCCGAAAGACCCTACACATGTTCTCAAGCACGGGCAGCATTGGCCAAGTCCAATACGCTGCCCCAGCCGAAGGGGAAACCCAAGGCGAAAGGAGTCGACAAGTCAAGACGAGGGAAAGAGAATATTCCCCCGAGCTCGCCTACCACTGCGGTGGAGGAAGTTGGTCAATCGCCCGGGCCTGACGAGGAGGTGGCGATGCCTGAAGTATTCGACCCCAACGATCATCCTGAACTAAAAGACTTGTTAGTTGAAGGAGGTCCTGATAGGGACGAATTCAGTAAAGGCCAACGTGAGTGCCCATCTCTGGAAGGCCTAAGGAGACAGGCCTGCTCCCAGCTTGAGGGTGAACCTCCTGGGACGCATAGGATTTATTGGGAAGGTGGACTCCTGTATAGTGAGCCCATAGAGTCTACAGAAGGAGACCATAGGAGGTTGGTGGTTCCCCTTGCTGTTAGGCCCTTCCTCCTGCAGTTGGCGCATGAAGTTCCCCTTGCTGGTCACCTTGGTATGAAGAGGACCAAGCAAAGGTTATCCATGCACTTCTACTGGCCCAAGATGGGGGTGCAAGTAGAAAGTCACTGCAGGAGTTGTACCTCCTGCCAGTTGTCTGGTAAGGTTGGCGCGACAATCCAAGCTCCGTTGGTACCGCTCCCAGTTGTAGGGGTACCATTTGAAATGGTAGGGATCGACATCGTTGGTCCCCTTGACCCGCAAACATCCTCAGGCAATAGGTTTATCCTGGTGCTGGTCGACCATGCAACCAGATATCCTGAGGCCATCCCATTGAAAACTGTAACTGCCAAGTCAGTTGCAAAAGCTTTACTTGGCATATTTACTAGGGTTGGCTTCCCTAAAGAAGTTGTGTCAGATCGTGGCAGCAACTTTATGTCGAAGTATATGCAGGCTATGTGGAAAGAATGTGGGGTCACCTACAAGTTCTCTTCTGCATACCACCCCCAGACCAATGGTCTGGTGGAACGTTTCAACAGAACGTTAAAGAGCATGATTGGGGCTCTGGAGGAACCTCAGAGAAGAAAATGGGATCTTCTTTTACCATGCTTACTGTTTGCCTACCGAGAGGTACCACAGGAGGGTGTTGGCTTCAGCCCCTTCGAACTTCTGTTCGGTCATCCCGTACGGGGACCCTTAGCCATCGTCAAAGAGGGATGGGAGATGCCCACTCCCCTTGTTACTACCAACGTAGTTGATTATGTGCTAGGGCTCAGAAAACGGATGGTACTTCTGATGGGCTTGGCTAGTGATAAATTGAAGGCAGGACAAGCGCTGGTGAAACATTGGTACGACCAGAAAGCTTCCCTCATCAACTTTACACCTGGTCAGCAAGTCCTGATCATGAATCCCATAAGGCCTCGAGCTTTACAGGACAAATGGCCAGGCCCTTACACAGTGGTGGAGCCCCTGAGTGAGGTTAACTATTTAGTGGACCTTGGAAGGCCTGGACAAGCTCCAAAAGTGTTTCACGTGAATAGGCTGAAGGCTTTCGTCCCAAGAGTCGAAATCGCAGCACTGCTACTGGCTTCAGATGTTGAGGAAGAGGAGTCTGAACCTCTCCCCGACCTGTTCCAGAGCGGTCCTTCAGATAGCTCCTTTGAGGGTGTCCGAGTGGCCCCTCACCTGACTTCTGATCAGCAGGCTGAGGTGAAAAGTTTGCTTAGGCAGTTTTCCCCCCTGTTTTCACAGTCGCCTGGTTTGACACCTTGGTGCAAACATAACATTGACACAGGAGACAGTGTACCTACCAAAAGTAGGGGATACAGGATGTCAGACAAAGTAGGGTCTTATATTAAGACCGAGGTCAACAAGATGTTAGACCTTGGGGTGATTGAACCCTCTAGTAGTCCTTGGTCCAGCCCAGTGGTTTTGGTTCCAAAGGCAGGCACTTCTGAATTGAGGTTCTGCGTGGATTACAGGGCTCTGAATGCTGTCACCAAGACATATGCACACCCCTTGCCTCGAACAGATGAGCTGGTGGATACTTTGGGTGCCTCCAAGTACCTCAGCACGTTTGACCTCACTACTGGCTATTGGCAAATAGCTTTAGCAGAGCATACCAAGGAGAAGACAGCATTTTCTACTCCAGACGGCCTTTACCAATTCCGGGTAATGCAGTTCGGGTTGAAGAATGCACCTGCCACTTTCCAGAGGCTTGTGAATCATGTGTTGAATGGGTTGGACGAATTCTGTCTTGCATATCTGGACGATATAGCAGTTTTCAGTGCCACCTGGGAAGACCATGTGAAACACCTCGGGATTGTGCTCCAGGCTCTTCAGAAAGCCCACTTGACCATAAAGGCTAGTAAATGCCAGATTGGACAAGGCTCAGTGGTTTACCTTGGACATGAAGTAGGTGGAGGGAGGATACAGCCTCTTCCCAGTAAAGTACAAACAGTACAAGACTGGCCTACCCCCACTACGCAAACCCAAGTGAGAGCCTTCTTAGGACTCACGGGGTATTACCGCAATTTTGTGGCAGACTATGGCACCATAGCTGCCCCTCTGACTGCCCTCACAACTCCGAAGAAACCCAAGAAGGTAACTTGGACCGACGAGTGTGAGAAGGCCTTCAATGGCTTAAAAGACTCCTTGTGCCAGGCCCCTGTCCTCAGGGCCCCTGATTATCAAAGACCTTTTATCGTGCAGACGGACGCCTCTGACACTGGGATAGGAGCTGTACTATCACAAGTAGATGAGAAGGGTAAGGAACACCCTATCGGTTTTATTAGTCGCCAGCTTAAGGACAGAGAGCTCAGATGGTCCACGGTAGAGAAAGAATGTTTCTCTGTTTTGTGGGCCCTAAGGAAGCTGAGGCCCTACCTCTATGGGACCCACTTCACTGTGCAAACTGACCATAAGCCGTTAAAGTGGCTAATGAACATGAAGGGGGAGAATCCAAAGTTGCTTAGGTGGTCCATAAGTCTACAAGGCTTCGACTTCACTATTGAGCATAGGCCAGGTGTCCAACATAGCAATGCTGATGGGTTGTCCAGAATGTTTAACCGACCTGAACAAGAGACTCATCCAGGGGTGGATTAGTTCCCCCTGTCCATAGTCTGGGAGGGGCGAGTGTTAGGAAAGATTTCGTAATTGTAGGTAATTTTCCTTCCATGTGGCAACCCCTAAACTTTTTGCTGTTGTTTTTCACCTTGTTCTTGACTTTGCCAGAAAAGTGCAGCCTTCTGCCGCACTCCTCTGGGCTTTCGCTCCTTTTCTTATGGGGAAACTGACATGCCCTTAAGACAGTCAGTACGAGGGAACGCTGTTTCCCGTAGTTTCTTTTATCATGTTGCGGCTTTAGTGCAACATGACACAAGAGGGCACTGTAAGCTAAGTTACAGCTCTCTTGGGTCTCTGGCCTTCTAGAGGCCCTAGATACTCGTTTAGGATTGTATTTGATCGGTGCAAGTCATTCAGGGATTGGAATGGTGGCAGCGATCGTTTTGTGTATTTTGAGCTCCTTTTGGCGTTCTGAGCGCGTTTTTCGCGCTGAACCCAAAATGGTGGCCTGGCTCCCAAAATGGCCAGACCACGAGGCTCCTTTGTCCTGTCCACTGACCGTCTTGCTCCCTTCACCTTCCCCAGGTCGAGCGACCCGGGGCCTTCCTTATTTGGGCATGTACTTTCCCGCGAAACACGGATGCTTTCGCGGGCTTCTACATGTCTTTTGTGTGCCTCCAGGGTGTGGGCTGGGATGTCTGGTCCCAATACACATCCTGGGTGCCAGAGAGTCTAGGGTAGTGTGAATGCCTGGGACCACCGTGGTCCGTGATTGGTCCACGAATGGTGTGTGTGTTGATGAGCGGATCTCCCATTGGCTCCCCTCCGTTTTGGCGCGAAGGGAACCGTGGATAAGAGGGGGCTGGAAACACCACTACCATGTCGATCTCCTGAGTTCTCACGAACAAAGGAATACAGGAGCCAAGTATCCTGCAACCAAGAGGCTGGACCGAGGAATCGCTGGTGACCCGCTGAAGGACTCCTCCTTTGCACTGCTGTCGTCCTGTGAAACCCTTTCCTCCTTTGATCGAACCAGAAGGCCTGTACTGGTGCTTCGACCTTTGGAATAGCAGGAACAGCTATTCTCGGCGACTTCATCATCTCCTGCCAGTAAGCCTTCGGAAGCGTCTCTGGGCCATCCAGTTGACTGACCAGCTTACAAGGGAGTCTTGCTCTGTAACCGCCGCCAGGTTGTGTTGTATTTCGAGTCCTTGTCACTCTCACACGCTTAGTACACTTGGCGTTCCCAAGTCTGAAGTGAGTAGTGTACATTTGGCTCAGATACACACGGCCGCTCCGTTGCCCTGCTGTGGTGACAAAACTGTGCAGGTTTCTTCGATTGGGACGTCTTTTTTTTCTACACGACGACGAGGCATTCCCGGCTCTTCTGAACCTGCCAGCTGCTGAAACTAACGTGGAGAAGCCTGGGTCTGCTTGCATCGGGGACCGGTGAGTAGTATAGCTAGGATCTGGTCACCCTCCTGCAGTAGCCCATTGCTTTTCCCCGCTGTGTAAAAACAGCACCCTTTTGTCCGTACTCGCGCTCTGCTTCTGCTCACTGTGGAGGCTGCGCTTGAGTCGCGGAACCTGTTCTTCTTCTGTTGTGCACTAAACCGAACTGCCTGACTTCCTCCGAAGAGCTTCTCCTTTTGCCCGTTGGCACCAGCGTGTGCAGGTACTTTTGAGCACAAGGCTCCACTCTTCGCAGGGCTCGGACTTCCATCTAGTTAGGTGCCTCTGAAGGCGAACTGAGTCTAAAGCATTGTATCGCACTGCCTGTTTTCCTTCCCTTGCAGGTGGACTACACATTTCATGCATATAACGCTTGCGACTGTCGTATTTGTATATATATTGTATTGGTATGGTATGTGTTGGCTTAATATTGTGATATTGTGATTTTCTCGCTACGGTCATTATTTTAAAGGCCTTAAAATAAATGTGTATATATTTTTGATATAACAACTGTTTGGAGTAGTTTGTAAGCGCTCTTGCTTTGTGTGCTCATTGCGGGCTTTCAGTCACCCTCACCCCTCTTGAGACCTAGTCTTGACCGCCGCGATCGCTACCTTGATTGGTCTGGCTCGTCCAGAGGTTACCCTATTCAAAGTAATTAGGTTGGCCTTCTGAACTTCTGCGCCACCAGGACAGAGTTCAGAAATCCGTCTTAACATAGAAGCATTGAGATATCACATCTCATGCTATAGGAAGAGTCTCAGGATTGGAATGGGAAGGAGTTGGATATCACATCTCATGCTATAGGACGGCTCTCAGGTTTTGAAGGGGAAGGAGTTGGATATCACATTTCATGTTAGAGGTAGGATCTCAGGTTTGGTATTAGAGGCATTGAGACATCACATCTCATGCTATCAGAAGGGTCTCAGGATTGGAATGGGAAGGAGTTGGATATCACATCTCACGCTAAAGGGAGGGTCTCAGGTTTGGAAGGGGAAGGATTTGGATATCACATCTCATGTTATAGGAAGGATCTCAGGTTTGGTATTAGAAGCATTGAGATATCACATCTCATGCTATCGGAAGGATCTCAGGTTTGGTATTAGAAGCATTGAGACATCACATCTCATGCTATCAGAAGGGTCTCAGGATTGGAATGGGAAGGAGTTGGATATCACATCTCATGCTAAAGGGAGGGTCTCAGGTTTGGAAGGGGAAGGATTTGGATATCACATCTCATGTTATAGGAAGGATCTCAGGTTTGGTATTAGAAGCATTGAGATATCACATCTCATGCTATAGTAAGGGTCTCAGGATTGGAATGGGAAGGAGTTGGATGTCACATCTCATGCTAAAGGAAGGGTGTCAGGTTTGGTAGAAGCATTGAGATATCCCATCTCATGCTATAGGAGGGGTCTCAGGATTGGAATGGGAAGGAGTTGGATATCACATCTCATGCCATAGGAAGGGTCTCAGGTTTGGTATAAGCATTGAGATATCACATCTCTGCTATCCGAAGGGTCTCAGGATTGGAATGGAAAGGACGTAGATATCACATCTCATGCTATAGGGAGGGTCTCAGTTTTGTTATTAGAAGCATTGAGATATCACATCTCATGCTATCGGAAGGGTCTCAGGATTGGAATGAGAAGGAGCTGGATATCACATCTCATGCTAAAGGAAGGGTCTCAGGTTTGGAAGGGGAAGGATTTGGATATCACATCTCATGTTATAGGACGGGTCTCAGGTTTGGTATTAGAAGCATTAAGATATCACATCTCATGGTGTAGGAAGGGTTTCAGGATTGGAATGGGAAGGAGTTGGATATCATATCTCATGCTATAGGAAGGGTCTCAGGATTGGATTGGGAAGGAGTTTGATATCAAATCTCATGCCTTAGGAAGGGTCTCAGGTTTGGTATTAGAAGCATTGAGATATCACATCTCATGCTATAGGAAGTGTCTGAGGATTGGAATGGGAAGGAGTCGGATATCACATCTCATGCTATAGAAGGGTCTCAGGTTTGGTAGAAGCATTGAGATATCACATCTCATGCTATAGGAAGAGTCTCAGGATTGGAATGGGAAGGAGTTGGATATCACGTCTCATGTTATAGGAAGGATCTCAGGTTTGGTAGTAGAAACATTGAGATATCAAATCTCATACCATAGGAAGGGATGCAGGATTGGAATGGGACGGAGTTTGATATCACATTTCATGCTATAGGAAGGGTCCAGGTTTGGTATTAGAAGCATTGAGATATCGCATCTCATGCTATAGGAAGGGTCTCAGGATTGGAATGGGAAGGAGTTGGATATCACATCTCATGCCATAGGAAGGGTCTCAGGTTTGGTATAAGCATTGAGATATAACATCTCTGCTATCGGAAGTGTCTCAGGATTGGGATGGGAAGGAGTTGGATATCACATCTCATACTATAGGAAGGGTCTCAGGTTTGGAACGGGAAGGAGTTGGATATCCCATCTCATGTTATAGGGCGGGTCTCAGGTTTGGTATTAGAAGCATTGAGATATCACATCGCATGCTGTAGGAAGGGTTTCAGGTTTGGAATGGGAAGGAATTGGATATCACATCTCATGTCAAAGCAAGGATCACAGGTTTGGTATTAGAAGCATTGAGATATCACATCTCATGCTATAGGCATGGTCTCAGATTGGAATGGGAAGGAGTTGGATATCACATCTCATACTATATGAAGGGACTCAGATTTGGTATTACAAGCATTGTGATATTTCATCTCATGCTATAGGAAGGGTCTCAGGATTGGATTGGGAAGGATTCGGAAATCACATCTCATGCTATAGGAAGGGTTTCAGGTTTGGAATGGGAAGGATTTGTATACCACATCTCTTGCTATAGGAAGGGCCTCAGGTTTGGTATGAGAAACATTGAGATATCACATCTCATGGTATGGGAAGGGTCTCAGGATTCGAATGGGAAGGAGTTTGATATCACATCTCATGCCATAGGAAGGGTCTCAGGTTTGGTAGAAGCATTGAGATATCACATCTCATGCTATCAGAAGGGTCTCAGGATTGGATTGGGAAGGAGTTGGATATCCCATATCATGCTATAGGAAGGGTCTCAGGTTTGGTATTAGAAGCATTGAGATATCACGTCTCATGCTATAGGAAGGGTCTCAGGATTGGAATGGGAAGGAGTTGGATATCACATTTCATGTTAGAGGTAGGATCACAGGTTTGTTAGAGGCATTGAGATATCACATCTCATGCTATCAGAAGGGTCTCAGGGTTGGAATGGGAAGGAGTTGGATATCACATCTCATGCCAAAGGGAGGGTCTCAGGTTTCGAAGGGGAAGTATTTGGATATCACATCTCGTGTTATAGGAAGGATCTCAGGTTTGGTATTAGAAGAATTGAGATATCACATCTCATGCTATCGGAAGGATCTCAGGTTTGGTATTAGAAGCATTGAGATATCACATCTCATGCTCTCAGAAGGGTCTCAGGATTGGAATGGGAAGGAGTTGGATATCACATCTCATGCTATAGGAAGGGTCTCAGGATTGGAATGGGAAGGAGTTTTATATGACATCACATGCCATAGGAAGGATCTCAGGTTTGGTATTAGAAGCATTGAGACATCACATCTCATGCTATAGGAGGGGTCTCAGGATTGGAATGGGAAGGAGTTGGATATCACATCTCATGCCATAGGAAGGGTCTCAGGTTTGGTATTAGAAGCATTGAGATATCACATCTCATGCTATAGGAAGTGTCTGAGGATTGGAATGGGAAGGAGTCGGATATCACATCTCATGCTATAGAAGGGTCTCAGGTTTGGTAGAAGCATTGAAATATCACATCTCATGCTATAGGAAGAGTCTCAGGATTGGAATGGGAAGGAGTTGGATATCACATCTCATGCTATAGGAAGGGTCTCATGTTTGGTATAAGCATTGAGATATCACATCTCATGCTATAGGAAGGGTCTCAGGATTGGAATGGGAAGGAGTTGGATATCACATCTCATGCTATAGGGAGGTTCTCACGTTTGGAAAGGGAAGGAGTAGGATATCACATTTCATGTTAGAGGTAGGATCTCAGGTTTGGTATTAGAGGCATTGAGATATCACATCTCATGCTATCAGAAGGCTCTCAGGATTGGAATGGGAAGGAGTTGGATATTAAATCTCATGCCAAAGGGAGGGTCTCAGGTTTGGAAGGGGAAGTATTTGGATATCACATCTCGTGTTATAGGAAGGATCTCAGGTTTGGTATTAGAAGAATTGAGATATCACATCTCATGTTAAAGGAAGGATCTCAGGTTTGGTATTAGAAGCATTGAGATATCACATCTCATGCTATCAGAACGGTCTCAGGATTGGAATGGGAAGGAGTTGGATATCCCATCTCATGCTATAGGAAGGGTCTCAGGTTGGAATGGGAAGGAGTTGGATATCACATCTCATGCCATAGGAAGGATCTCAGGTTTGGTATTAGAAGCATTGAGACATCACATCTCATGCTATAGGGAGGGTCTCACGTTTGGAAAGGGAAGGAGTAGGATATCACATTTCATGTTAGAGGTAGGATCTCAGGTTTGGTATTAGAGGCATTGAGATATCACATCTCATGCTATCAGAAGGGTCTCAGGATTGGAATGGGAAGGAGTTGGATATCACATCTCATGCTAAAGGGAGGGTCTCAGGTTTGGAAGGGGAAGGATTTTGATATCACATCTCATGTTATAGGAAGGAAATCAGGTTTGGTATTAGAAGCATTGAGATATCGCATCTCATGCTATCGGAAGGATCTCAGGTTTGGTATTAGAGGCATTGAGATATCACATCTCATGCTATCGAAAGGGTATCAGGATTGGATTTGGAAGTAGTTGGATATCGCATCTCATGCTATAGGAAGGGTCTCAGGTTGGAATGGGAAGGAGTTGGATATCACATCTCATGTTATAGGAAGGGTCTCAGGATTGGAATGGGAAATACTTCGATATCACATCTCATGCTATAGGAAGGCTCTCAGGTTTGGAAGGGGAAGGAGTTAGATATCACATTTCATGTTAGTGGTAGGATCTCAGGTTTGTTAGAGGCATTGAGATATCACATCTCATGCTATCAGAAGGGTCTCAGGATTGGAATGGGAAGGAGTTGGATATCACATCTCATGCCAAAGGGAGGGTCTCAGGTTTGGAAGGGGAAGGATTTGGATATCACATCACGTGTTATAGGAAGGATCTCAGGTTTGGTATTAGAAGAATTGAGATATCACATCTCATGCTATCGGAAGGATCTCAGGTTTGGTATTAGAAGCATTGAGATATCACATCTCATGCTCTCAGAAGGGTCTCAGGATTGGAATGGGAAGGAGTTGGATATCACATCTCATGTTATAGGAAGGGTCTCAGGATTGGAATGGGAAGGAGTTGGATATCACATCTCATGCTATAGGAAGGTTCTCAGATTTGGTATAAGCATTGAGATATCACATCTCATGCTATAGGAAGGGTCTCAGGATTGGAATGGGAAGGAGTTGGATATCATATCTCATGCTAAAGGGAGGGTCTCAGGTTTGGAAGGGGAAGGATTTGGATATCACATCTCATGTTATAGGAAGGATCTCAGGTTTGGTATTAGAAGCATTGAGATACATCTCATGCTAACGGAAGGGTATCAGGATTGGATTTGGAAGTAGTTGGATATCCCATCTCATGCTATAGGAAGGGTCTCAGGTTGGAATGGGAAGGTGTTGGGTATCACATCTCATGTTATAGGAAGGGTCTCAGGATTGAAATGGGAAATACTTCAATATCACATCTCATGCTATAGGAAGGCTCGCAGGTTTGGAAGGGGAAAGAGTTGGATATCACATTTCCCATCTCATGCTATAGGAAGGGTCTCAGGTTTGGTATTAGAAGCATTGAGATATCACATCTCATGCTATAGGAAGGGTCTCAGGATTGAAATGGGAAGGAGTTGGATATCACATCTCATGCCATAGGAAGGGTCTCAGGTTTGGTATAAGCATTGAGATATCGCATCTCTGCTATCGGAAGGGTCTCAGGATTGGAATGGGAAGGAGCTGGATATCACATCTCATGCTAAAGGAAGGGTCTCAGGTTTGGAAGGGGAAGGATTTGGATATTACATCTCATGTTATAGGACGGGTCTCAGGTTTGGTATTAGAAGCATTAAGATATCACATCTTATGGTATAGGAAGGGTTTCAGGATTGGAATGGGAAGGAGTTGGATATCATATCTCATGCTATAGGAAGGGTCTCAGGATTGGAATGGGAAGGAGTTTGATATCAAATCTCATGCCATAGGAAGGGTCTCAGGTTTGGTATTAGAAGCATTGAGATATCACATCTCATGCTATAGGAAGTGTCTGAGGATTGGAATGGGAAGGAGGTGGATATCACATCTCATGCTATAGGAAGGGTCTCAGGATTGGATTTGGAAGTAGTTGGATATCACATCTCATGTTATAGGAAGGGTCTCAGGATTGGAATGGGAAGGACTTCGATATCACATCTCATGTTATAGGAAGGCTCTCAGGTTTGGAAGGGGAAGGAGTTGGATATCACATTTCATGTTAGATGTAGGATCTCAGGTTTGGTATTAGAGGCATTGAGACATCACATCTCATGCTATCAGAAGGGTCTAAGGATTGGAATGGGAAGGAGTTGGATATCACATCTCACACTAAAGGGAGGGTCTCTGGTTTGGAAGGGGAAGGATTTGGATATCACATCTCATGTTATAGGAAGGATCTCAGGTTTGGTATTAGAAGCATTGAGATATCACATCTCATGCTATCAGAAGGGTCTCAGGATTGGAATGGGAAGGAGTTGGATATCACATCTCATGCTAAAGGGAGGGTCTCAGGTTTGGTAGAAGCATTGAGATATCACATCTCATGCTATCAGAAGGGTCTCAGGATTGGATTGGGAAGGAGTTGGATATCCCATATCATGCTATAGGAAGGGTCTCAGGTTTGGTATTAGAAGCATTGAGATATCACGTCTCATGCTATAGGAAGGGTCTCAGGATTGGAATGGGAAGGAGTTGGATATCACATTTCATGTTAGAGGTAGGATCACAGGTTTGTTAGAGGCATTGAGATATCACATCTCATGCTATCAGAAGGGTCTCAGGGTTGGAATGGGAAGGAGTTGGATATCACATCTCATGCCAAAGGGAGGGTCTCAGGTTTGGAAGGGGAAGGATTTGGATATCACATCTCGTGTTATAGGAAGGATCTCAGGTTTGGTATTAGAAGAATTGAGATATCACATCTCATGCTATCGGAAGGATCTCAGGTTTGGTATTAGAAGCATTGAGATATCACATCTCATGCTCTCAGAAGGGTCTCAGGATTGGAATGGGAAGGAGTTGGATATCACATCTCATGCTATAGGAAGGGTCTCAGGATTGGAATGGGAAGGAGTTTTATATGACATCACATGCCATAGGAAGGATCTCAGGTTTGGTATTAGAAGCATTGAGACATCACATCTCATGCTATAGGAGGGGTCTCAGGATTGGAATGGGAAGGAGTTGGATATCACATCTCATGCCATAGGAAGGGTCTCAGGTTTGGTATTAGAAGCATTGAGATATCACATCTCATGCTATAGGAAGTGTCTGAGGATTGGAATGGGAAGGAGTCGGATATCACATCTCATGCTATAGAAGGGTCTCAGGTTTGGTAGAAGCATTGAGATATCACATCTCATGCTATAGGAAGAATCTCAGGATTGGAATGGGAAGGAGTTGGATATCACATCTCATGCTATAGGAAGGGTCTCATGTTTGGTATAAGCATTGAGATATCACATCTCATGCTATAGGAAGGGTCTCAGGATTGGAATGGGAAGGAGTTGGATATCACATCTCATGCTATAGGGAGGTTCTCACGTTTGGAAAGGGAAGGAGTAGGATATCACATTTCATGTTAGAGGTAGGATCTCAGGTTTGGTATTAGAGGCATTGAGATATCACATCTCATGCTATCAGAAGGCTCTCAGGATTGGAATGGGAAGGAGTTGGATATCACATCTCATGCCAAAGGGAGGGTCTCAGGTTTGGAAGGGGAAGTATTTGGATATCACATCTCGTGTTATAGGAAGGATCTCAGGTTTGGTATTAGAAGAATTGAGATATCACATCTCATGTTAAAGGAAGGATCTCAGGTTTGGTATTAGAAGCATTGAGATATCACATCTCATGCTATCAGAACGGTCTCAGGATTGGAATGGGAAGGAGTTGGATATCCCATCTCATGCTATAGGAAGGGTCTCAGGTTGGAATGGGAAGGAGTTGGATATCACATCTCATGCCATAGGAAGGATCTCAGGTTTGGTATTAGAAGCATTGAGACATCACATCTCATGCTATAGGGAGGGTCTCACGTTTGGAAAGGGAAGGAGTAGGATATCACATTTCATGTTAGAGGTAGGATCTCAGGTTTGGTATTAGAGGCATTGAGATATCACATCTCATGCTATCAGAAGGGTCTCAGGATTGGAATGGGAAGGAGTTGGATATCACATCTCATGCTAAAGGGAGGGTCTCAGGTTTGGAAGGGGAAGGATTTTGATATCACATCTCATGTTATAGGAAGGAAATCAGGTTTGGTATTAGAAGCATTGAGATATCGCATCTCATGCTATCGGAAGGATCTCAGGTTTGGTATTAGAGGCATTGAGATATCACATCTCATGCTATCGAAAGGGTATCAGGATTGGATTTGGAAGTAGTTGGATATCCCATCTCATGCTATAGGAAGGGTCTCAGGTTGGAATGGGAAGGAGTTGGATATCACATCTCATGTTATAGGAAGGGTCTCAGGATTGGAATGGGAAATACTTCGATATCACATCTCATGCTATAGGAAGGCTCTCAGGTTTGGAAGGGGAAGGAGTTAGATATCACATTTCATGTTAGAGGTAGGATCTCAGGTTTGTTAGAGGCATTGAGATATCACATCTCATGCTATCAGAAGGGTCTCAGGATTGGAATGGGAAGGAGTTGGATATCACATCTCATGCCAAAGGGAGGGTCTCAGGTTTGGAAGGGGAAGGATTTGGATATCACATCACGTGTTATAGGAAGGATCTCAGGTTTGGTATTAGAAGAATTGAGATATCACATCTCATGCGATAGCATGAAGGATCTCAGGTTTGGTATTAGAAGCATTGAGATATCACATCTCATGCTCTCAGAAGGGTCTCAGGATTGGAATGGGAAGGAGTTGGATATCACATCTCATGTTATAGGAAGGGTCTCAGGATTGGAATGGGAAGGAGTTGGATATCACATCTCATGCTATAGGAAGGTTCTCAGATTTGGTATAAGCATTGAGATATCACATCTCATGCTATAGGAAGGGTCTCAGGATTGGAATGGGAAGGAGTTGGATATCATATCTCATGCTAAAGGGAGGGTCTCAGGTTTGGAAGGGGAAGGATTTGGATATCACATCTCATGTTATAGGAAGGATCTCAGGTTTGGTATTAGAAGCATTGAGATACATCTCATGCTAACGGAAGGGTATCAGGATTGGATTTGGAAGTAGTTGGATATCCCATCTCATGCTATAGGAAGGGTCTCAGGTTGGAATGGGAAGGTGTTGGGTATCACATCTCATGTTATAGGAAGGGTCTCAGGATTGAAATGGGAAATACTTCAATATCACATCTCATGCTATAGGAAGGCTCTCAGGTTTGGAAGGGGAAGGAGTTGGATATCACATTTCCCATCTCATGCTATAGGAAGGGTCTCAGGTTTGGTATTAGAAGCATTGAGATATCACATCTCATGCTATAGGAAGGGTCTCAGGATTGAAATGGGAAGGAGTTGGATATCACATCTCATGCCATAGGAAGGGTCTCAGGTTTGGTATAAGCATTGAGATATCGCATCTCTGCTATCGGAAGGGTCTCAGGATTGGAATGGGAAGGAGCTGGATATCACATCTCATGCTAAAGGAAGGGTCTCAGGTTTGGAAGGGGAAGGATTTGGATATTACATCTCATGTTATAGGACGGGTCTCAGGTTTGGTATTAGAAGCATTAAGATATCACATCTTATGGTATAGGAAGGGTTTCAGGATTGGAATGGGAAGGAGTTGGATATCATATCTCATGCTATAGGAAGGGTCTCAGGATTGGAATGGGAAGGAGTTTGATATCAAATCTCATGCCATAGGAAGGGTCTCAGGTTTGGTATTAGAAGCATTGAGATATCACATCTCATGCTATAGGAAGTGTCTGAGGATTGGAATGGGAAGGAGGTGGATATCACATCTCATGCTATAGGAAGGGTCTCAGGATTGGATTTGGAAGTAGTTGGATATCACATCTCATGTTATAGGAAGGGTCTCAGGATTGGAATGGGAAGGACTTCGATATCACATCTCATGTTATAGGAAGGCTCTCAGGTTTGGAAGGGGAAGGAGTTGGATATCACATTTCATGTTAGATGTAGGATCTCAGGTTTGGTATTAGAGGCATTGAGACATCACATCTCATGCTATCAGAAGGGTCTAAGGATTGGAATGGGAAGGAGTTGGATATCACATCTCACACTAAAGGGAGGGTCTCTGGTTTGGAAGGGGAAGGATTTGGATATCACATCTCATGTTATAGGAAGGATCTCAGGTTTGGTATTAGAAGCATTGAGATATCACATCTCATGCTATCGGAAGGATCTCAGGTTTGGTATTAGAAGCATTGAGATATCACATCTCATGCTATCAGAAGGGTCTCAGGATTGGAATGGGAAGGAGTTGGATATCACATCTCATGCTAAAGGGAGGGTCTCAGGTTTGGAAGGGGAAGGATTTGGATATCACATCTCATGTTATAGGAAGGATCTCAGGTTTGGTATTAGAAGCATTGAGATATCACATCTCATGCTATACTAAGGGTCTCAGGATTGGAATGGGAAGGAGTTGGATATCACATCTCCTGCTAAAGGAAGGGTCTCAGGTTTGGTAGAAGCATTGAGATATCACATCTCATGCTATAGGAAGGGTCTCAGGATTGGAATGGGAAGGAGTTGGATATCACATCTCATGCCATAGGAAGGGTCTCAGGTTTGGTATAAGCATTGAGATTTCACATCTCTGCTATCCGAAGGGTCTCAGGATTGGAATGGGAAGGACTTAGATATCACATCTCATGCTATAGGGAGGTTCTCAGTTTTGATATTAGAAGCATTGAGATATCACATCTCATGCTATCGGAAGGGTCTCAGGATTGGAATGAGAAGGAGCTGGATATCACATCTCATGCTAAAGGAAGGGTCTCAGGTTTGGAAGGGGAAGGATTTGGATATCACATATCATGTTATAGGACGGGTCTCACGTTTGGTATTAGAAGCATTAAGATATCACATCTCATGGTATAGGAATGGTTTCAGGATTGGAATGGGAAGGAGTTGGATATCATATCTCATGCTATAGGAAGGGTCTCAGGATTGGATTGGGAAGGAGTTTGATATCAAATCTCATGCCATAGGAAGGGTCTCAGGTTTGGTATTAGAAGCATTGAGATATCACATCTCATGCTATAGGAAGTGTCTGAGGATTGGAATGGGAAGGAGTCGGATATCACATCTAATGCTATAGGAAGGGTCTCAGGTTTGGTAGAAGCATTGAGATATCACATCTCATGCTATAGGAAGAGTCTCAGGATTGGAATGGGAAGGAGTTGGATATCACATCTCATGCTATAGGACGGCTCTCAGGTTTGGAAGGGGAAGGAGTTGGATATCACATTTCATGTTAGAGGTAGGATCTCAGGTTTGGTATTAGAGGCATTGAGACATCACTTCTCATGCTATCAGAGGGGTCTCAGGATTTGAATGGGAAGGAGTTGGATATCACATCTCACGCTAAAGGGAGGGTCTCAGGTTTGGAAGGGGAAGGATTTGGATATCACATCTCATGTTATAGGAAGGATCTCAGGTTTGGTATTAGAAGCATTGAGATATCACATCTCATGCTATCGGAAGGATCTCAGGTTTGGTATTAGAATCATTGAGACATCACATCTCATGCTATCAGAAGGGTTTCAGGATTGGAATGGGAAGGAGTTGGATATCAAATCTCATGCTAAAGGGAGGGTCTCAGGTTTGGAAGGGGAAGAATTTGGATATCACATCTCATGTTATAGGAAGGATCTCAGGTTTGGTATTAGAAGCATTGAGATATCACATCTCATGCTATAGTAAGGGTCTCAGCATTGGAATGGGAAGGAGTTGGATATCACATCTCATGCTAAAGGAAGGGTGTCAGGTTTGGTAGAAGCATTGAGATATCCCATCTCATGCTATAGGAGGGGTCTCAGGATTGGAATGGGAAGGAGTTGGATATCACATCTCATGCCATAGGAAGGGTCTCAGGTTTGGTATAAGCATTGAGATATCACATCTCTGCTATCCGAAGGGTCTCAGGATTGGAATGGGAAGGACTTAGATATCATATCTTATGCTATAGGGAGGGTCTCAGTTTTGATATTAGAAGCATTGAGATATCACATCTCATGCTATAGGAAGGGACGCAGGATTGGAATGGGAGGGAGTTTGATATCACATCTAATGCTATAGGAAGGGTCTCAGGTTTGGAAGGGGAAGGATTTGGATATCACATCTCATGTTATAGGACGGGTCTCAGGTTTGGTATTAGAAGCATTAAGATATCACATCTCATGGTGTAGGAAGGGTTTCAGGATTGGAATGGGAAGGAGTTGGATATCATATCTCATGCTATAGTAAGGGTCTCAGGATTGGATTGGGAAGGAGTTTGATATCAAATCTCATGCCATAGGAAGGGTCTCAGGTTTGGTATTAGAAGCATTGAGATATCACATCTCATGCTATAGGAAGTGTCTGAGGATTGGAATGGGAAGGAGTCGGATATCACATCTCATGCTATAGAAGGATCTTAGGTTTGGTAGAAGCATTGAGATATCACATCTCATGCTATAGTAAGGGTCTCAGCATTGGAATGGGAAGGAGTTGGATATCACATCTCATGCTAAAGGAAGGGTGTCAGGTTTGGTAGAAGCATTGAGATATCCCATCTCATGCTATAGGAGGGGTCTCAGGATTGGAATGGGAAGGAGTTGGATATCACATCTCATGCCATAGGAAGGGTCTCAGGTTTGGTATAAGCATTGAGATATCACATCTCTGCTATCCGAAGGGTCTCAGGATTGGAATGGGAAGGACTTAGATATCATATCTTATGCTATAGGGAGGGTCTCAGTTTTGATATTAGAAGCATTGAGATATCACATCTCATGCTATAGGAAGGTACGCAGGATTGGAATGGGACGGAGTTTGATATCACATCTCATGCTATAGGAAGGGTCTCAGGTTTGGTATTAGAAGCATTGACATATCGCATCTCATGCTATAGGAAGGGTCTCAGGATTGCAATGGGAAGGAGTTGGATATCACATCTCATGCCATAGGAAGGGTCTCAGGTTTGGTATAAGCATTGAGATATAACATCTCTGCTATCGGAAGTGTCTCAGGATTGGGATGGGAAGGAGTGTGGCGTGAGATGTGATATCAAACTCCTTCCCATTCCAATCCCGAGACCCTTCCTATAGCTTGAGATGTGATATCCAACTCCTTCCCATTCCAATTCTGAGACCCTTCCTATACCAGGACACTTGCTATCTCAATGCTTCTAATACCAAACCTGACACCCGTCCTATAACATGAGTTGTGATATCCAAATCCTTCCCCTTCCAAACCTTAGACCCTTCCTTTATCATGAGATGTGATATCCAACTCCTTCCCATTCCAATCCTGAGACCCTTCCCATATCATGAGATTTGTTATCTCAATGCTTCTAATATCAAACTTGAGACCGTCCCTATAGCATGAGATGTGATATCCAAGTCCTTCCCATTCCAATCCTGAGACCCTTCCTATAGCATGAGATGTGATATCTCAATGCTTCTAATACCAAAACTGAGACCCTTCCTATAACATGATATGGGATATCCAACTCCTTCCCATTCCAATCCTAAAACCCTTCCGATAGCAGAGATGTGATATCTCAATGCTTATACCAAACCTGAGACCCTTCCTATGGCATGAGATGTCATATACAACTCCTTCCCATTCCAATCCTGAGACCCTTCCTATAGCATGAGATGTAATATCACAATGCTTGTAATACCAAACCTGAGACCCTTCCTATAGCATAAGCTGTGATATCCAACTCCTTCCCATTCCAATCCTTAGACCCTTCCTATAGCATGAGATGTGGTATCTCAATGCTTCTAATACCAAAACTGAGACCCTTCCTATAACATGATATGGGATATCCAACTCCTTCCCATTCCAATCCTAAAACCCTTCCGATAGCAGAGGTGTGATATCTCAATGCTTATACCAAACCTGAGACCCTTCCTATGGCATGAGATGTCATATACAACTCCTTCCCATTCCAATCCTGAGACCCTTCCTATAGCATGAGATGTAATATCACAATGCTTGTAATACCAAACCTGAGACCCTTCCTATGGCATGAGATGTCATATACAACTCCTTCCCATTCCAATCCTGAGACCCTTCCTATAGCATGAGATGTAATATCACAATGCTTCTACCAAACCTGAGACCCTTCTATAGCATGAGATGTGATATCCGACTCCTTCCCATTCCAATCCTCAGACACTTCCTATAGCATGAGATGTGATATCTCAATGCTTCTAATACCAAACCTGAGACCCTTCCTATGGCATGAGATTTGATATCAAACTCCTTCCCAATCCAATCCTGAGACCCTTCCTATAGCATGAGATATGATATCCAACTCCTTCCCATTCCAATCCAGAAACCCTTCCTACACCATGAGATGTGATATCTTAATGCTTCTAATACCAAACCTGAGACCCGTCCTATAACATGAGATGTGATATCCAAATCCTTCCCCTTCCAAACCTGAGACCCTTCCTTTAGCATGAGATGTGATATCCAGCTCCTTCTCATTCCAATCCTGAGACCCTTCCGATAGCATGAGATGTGATATCTCAATGCTTCTAATATCAAAACTGAGACCCTCACTATAGCATGAGATGTGATATCTAAGTCCTTCCTATTCCAATCCTGAGACCCTTCGGATAGCAGAGATGTGATATCTCAATGCTTATACCAAACCTGAGACCCTTCCTATGGCATGAGATGTGATATCCAACTCCTTCCCATTCCAATCCTGAGACCCCTCCTATAGCATGAGATGGGATATCTCAATGCTTCTACCAAACCTGACACCCTTCCTTTAGCATGAGATGTGATATCCAACTCCTTCCCATTCCAATCCTGAGACCCTTACTATAGCATGAGATGTGATATCTCAATGCTTCTAATACCAAACCTGAGATCCTTCCTATAACATGAGATGTGATATCCAAATCCTTCCCCTTCCAAACCTGAGACCCTCCCTTTAGCATGAGATGTGATATCCAACTCCTTCCCATTCCAATCCTGAGACCCTTCTGATAGCATGAGATGTGATGTCTCAATGCTTCTAATACCAAACCTGAGATCCTTCCGATAGCATGAGATGTGATATCTCAATGCTTCTAATACCAAACCTGAGATCCTTCCTATAACATGAGATGTGATATCCAAATCCTTCCCCTTCCAAACCTGAGACCCTCCCTTTAGCGTGAGATGTGATATCCAACTCCTTCAAATTCCAATCCTGAGACCCTTCTGATAGCATGAGATGTGATGTCTCAATGCCTCTAATACCAAACCGGAGATCCTACCTCTAACATGAAATGTGATATCCAACTCCTTCCCCTTCCAAACCTGAGAGCCGTCCTATAGCATGAGATGTGATATCCAACTCCTTCCCATTCCAATCCTGAGACTCTTCCTTTAGCATGAGATGTGATATCTCAATGCTTCTACCAAACCTGAGACCCTTCCTATAGCATGAGATGTGATATCCGACTCCTTCCCATTCCAATCCTCAGACACTTCCTATAGCATGAGATGTGATATCTCAATGCTTCTAATACCAAACCTGAGGCCCTTCCTATAGCATGAGATGTGATATCAAACTCCGTCCCATTCCAATCCTGCGTCCCTTCCTATAGCATGAGATTTGATATCTCAATGTTTCTACTACCAAACCTGAGACCCTTCCTATAACATGAGACGTGATATCCAACTCCTTCCCATTCCAATCCTGAGACTCTTCCTATAGCATGAGATGTGATATCTCAATGCTTCTACCAAACCTGAGACCCTTCTATAGCATGAGATGTGATATCCGACTCCTTCCCATTCCAATCCTCAGACACTTCCTATAGCATGAGATGTGATATCTCAATGCTTCTAATACCAAACCTGAGACCCTTCCTATGGCATGAGATTTGATATCAAACTCCTTCCCAATCCAATCCTGAGACCCTTCCTATAGCGTGAGATATGATATCCAACTCCTTCCCATTCCAATCCTGAAACCCTTCCTACACCATGAGATGTGATATCTTAATGCTTCTAATACCAAACCTGAGACCCGTCCTATAACATGAGATGTGATATCTAAGTCCTTCCCATTCCAATCCTGAGACCCTTCGGATAGCAGAGATGTGATACCTCAATGCTTATACCAAACCTGAGACCCTTCCTATGGCATGAGATGTGATATCCAACTCCTTCCCATTCCAATCCTGAGACCCCTCCTATAGCATGAGATGGGATATCCAGCTCCTTCTCATTCCAATCCTGAGACCCTTCCGATAGCATGAGATGTGATATCTCAATGCTTCTAATATCAAAACTGAGACCCTCCCTATAGCATGAGATGTGATATCCAACTCCTTCCCATTCCAATCCTGAGACCCCTCCTATAGCATGAGATGGGATATCTCAATGCTTCTACCAAACCTGACACCCTTCCTTTAGCATGAGATGTGATATCCAACTCCTTCCCATTCCAATGCTGAGATCCTTACTATAGCATGAGATGTGATATCTCAATGCTTCTAATACCAAACCTGAGATCCTTCCTATAACATGAGATGTGATATCCAAATCCTTCCCCTTCCAAACCTGAGACCCTCCCTTTAGCATGAGATGTGATATCCAACTCCTTCCCATTCCAATCCTGAAACCCTTCTGATAGCATGAGATGTGATGTCTCAATGCTTCTAATACCAAACCTGAGATCCTTCCGATAGCATGAGATGTGATATCTCAATGATTCTAATACCAAACCTGAGATCCTTCCTATAACATGAGATGTGATATCCAAATCCTTCCCCTTCCAAACCTGAGACCCTCCCTTTAGCGTGAGATGTGATATCCAACTCCTTCCCATTCCAATCCTGAGACCCTTCTGATAGCACGAGATGTGATGTCTCAATGCCTCTAATACCAAACCTGAGATCCTACCTCTAACATGAAATGTGATATCCAACTCCTTCCCCTTCCAAACCTGAGAGCCGTCCTATAGCATGAGATGTGATATCCAACTCCTTCCCATTCCAATCCTGAGACTCTTCCTATAGCATGAGATGTGATATCTCAATGCTTCTACCAAACCTGAGACCCTTCCTATAGCATGAGATGTGATATCCGACTCCTTCCCATTCCAATCCTCAGACACTTCCTATAGCATGAGATGTGATATCTCAATGCTTCTAATACCTAACCTGAGACCCTACCTATGGCATGAGATTTGATATCCAACTCCTTCCCAATCCAATCCTGAGACCCTTCCTATAGCATGAGATATGATATCCAACTCCTTCCCATTCCAATCCTGAAACCATTCCTATACCATGAGATGTGATATCTTAATGCTTCTAATACCAAACGTGAGACCCGTCCTATAACATGAGATGTGATATCCAAATCCTTCCCCTTCCAAACCTGAGACCCTTCCTTTAGCATGAGATGTGATATCCAGCTCCTTCTCATTCCAATCCTGAGACCCTTCCGATAGCATGAGATGTGATATCTCAATGCTTCTAATATCAAAACTGAGACCCTCCCTATAGCATGAGATGTGATATCTAAGTCCTTCCCATTCCAATCCTGAGACCCTTCGGATAGCAGAGATGTGATATCTCAATGCTTATACCAAACCTGAGACCCTTCCTATGGCATGAGATGTGATATCCAACTCCTTCCCATTCCAATCCTGAGACCCTTCCTATAGCATGAGATGTGATATCTCAATGCTTCTACCAAACCTGAGACCCTTCCTTTAGCATGAGATGTGATATCCAACTCCTTCCCATTCCAATCCTGAGACCCTTACTATAGCATGAGATGTGATATCTCAATGCTTCTAATACCAAACCTGAGATCCTTCCTATAACATGAGATGTGATATCCAAATCCTTCCCCTTCCAAACCTGAGACCCTCCCTTTAGCATGAGATGTGATATCCAACTCCTTCCCATTCCAATCCTGAGACCATTCTGATAGCATGAGATGTGATATCTCAATGCTTCTAATACCAAACCTGAGATCCTTCCGATAGCATGAGATGTGATATCTCAATGCTTCTAATACCAAACCTGAGATCCTTCCTATAACATGAGATGTGATATCCAAATCCTTCCCCTTCCAAACCTGAGACCCTCCCTTTAGCATGAGATGTGATATCCAACTCCTTCCCATTCCAATCCTGAGACCCTTCTGATAGCATGAGATGTGATATCTCAATGCTTCTAATACCTAACCTGAGACCCTACCTATGGCATGAGATTTGATATCCAACTCCTTCCCAATCCAATCCTGAGACCCTTCCTATAGCATGAGATATGATATCCAACTCCTTCCCATTCCAATCCTGAAACCATTCCTATACCATGAGATGTGATATCTTAATGCTTCTAATACCAAACGTGAGACCCGTCCTATAACATGAGATGTGATATCCAAATCCTTCCCCTTCCAAACCTGAGACCCTTCCTTTAGCATGAGATGTGATATCCAGCTCCTTCTCATTCCAATCCTGAGACCCTTCCGATAGCATGAGATGTGATATCTCAATGCTTCTAATATCAAAACTGAGACCCTCCCTATAGCATGAGATGTGATATCTAAGTCCTTCCCATTCCAATCCTGAGACCCTTCGGATAGCAGAGATGTGATATCTCAATGCTTATACCAAACCTGAGACCCTTCCTATGGCATGAGATGTGATATCCAACTCCTTCCCATTCCAATCCTGAGACCCTTCCTATAGCATGAGATGTGATATCTCAATGCTTCTACCAAACCTGAGACCCTTCCTTTAGCATGAGATGTGATATCCAACTCCTTCCCATTCCAATCCTGAGACCCTTACTATAGCATGAGATGTGATATCTCAATGCTTCTAATACCAAACCTGAGATCCTTCCTATAACATGAGATGTGATATCCAAATCCTTCCCCTTCCAAACCTGAGACCCTCCCTTTAGCATGAGATGTGATATCCAACTCCTTCCCATTCCAATCCTGAGACCCTTCTGATAGCATGAGATGTGATATCTCAATGCTTCTAATACCAAACCTGAGATCCTTCCGATAGCATGAGATGTGATATCTCAATGCTTCTAATACCAAACCTGAGATCCTTCCTATAATATGAGATGTGATATCCAAATCCTGCCCCTTCCAAACCAGAGACCCTCCCTTCAGTGTGAGATGTGATATCCAACTCCTTCCCATTCCAATCCTTAGACCCTTCTGATAGCATGAGATGTGATGTCTCAATGCCTCTAATACCAAACCTGAGATCCTACATCTAACATGAAATGTGATATCCAACTCCTTCCCCTTCCAAACCTGAGAGCCTTCCTATAACATGAGATGTGATATCGAAGTCCTTCCCATTCCAATCCTGAGACCCTTCCTATAACATGAGATGTGATATCCAACTCCTTCCCATTCCAACCTGAGACCCTTCCTATAGCATGAGATGGGATATCCAACTACTAATCCAAATCCAATCCTGAGACCCTTTCTATAGCATGAGATGTGATATCCAACTCCTTCCCATTCCAATCCTCAGACACTTCCTATAGCATGAGATGTGATATCTCAATGCTTCTAATACCAAACCTGAGACCCTTCCTATGGCATGAGATTTGATATCAAACTCCTTCCCATTCCAATCCTGAGACCCTTCCTATAGCATGAGATGTGATATCCAACTCCTTCCCATTCCAATCCTGAAACCCTTCCTATACCATAAGATGTGATATCTTAATGCTTCTAATACGAAACCTGAGACCCGTCCTATAACATGAGATGTGATATCCAAATCCTTCCCCTTCCAAACCTGAGACCCTTCCTTTAGCATGAGATGTGATATCCAGTTCCTTCCCATTCCAATCCTGAGACCCTTCCGATAGCAGAGATGCGATATCTCAATGCTTATACCAAACCTGAGACCCTTCCTATGGCATGAGATGTGATATCCAACTCCTTCCCATTTCAATCCTGAGACCCTTCCTATAGCATGAGATGTGATATCTCAATGCTTCTAATACCAAACCTGAGACCCTTCCTATAGCATGAGATGGGAAATGTGATATCCAAAACCTTCCCCTTCCAAACCTGAGAGCCTTCCTATAGCATGAGATGTGATATTGAAGTATTTCCCATTTCAATCCTGAGACCCTTCCTATAACATGAGATGTGATACCCAACACCTTCCCATTCCAACCTGAGACCCTTCCTATAGCATGAGATGGGATATCCAACTACTTCCAAATCCAATCCTGATACCCTTCCGTTAGCATGAGATGTATCTCAATGCTTCTAATACCAAACCTGAGATCCTTCCTATAACATGAGATGTGATATCCAAATCCTTCCCCTTCCAAACCTGAGACCCTCCCTTTAGCATGAGATGTGATATCCAACTCCTTCCCATTCCAATCCTGAGACCCTTCTGATAGCATGAGATGTGATGTCTCAATGCTTCTAATACCAAACCTGAGATCCTTCCGATAGCATGAGATGTGATATCTCAATGCTTCTAATACCAAACCTGAGATCCTTCCTATAACATGAGATGTGATATCCAAATCCTTCCCCTTCCAAACCTGAGACCCTCCCTTTAGCGTGAGATGTGATATCCAACTCCTTCAAATTCCAATCCTGAGACCCTTCTGATAGCATGAGATGTGATGTCTCAATGCCTCTAATACCAAACCTGAGATCCTACCTCTAACATGAAATGTGATATCCAACTCCTTCCCCTTCCAAACCTGAGAGCCGTCCTATAGCATGAGATGTGATATCCAACTCCTTCCCATTCCAATCCTGAGACTCTTCCTATAGCATGAGATGTGATATCTCAATGCTTCTACCAAACCTGAGACCCTTCCTATAGCATGAGATGTGATATCCGACTCCTTCCCATTCCAATCCTCAGACACTTCCTATAGCATGAGATGTGATATCTCAATGCTTCTAATACCAAACCTGAGACCCTTCCTATAGCATGAGATGTGATATCAAACTCCGTCCCATTCCAATCCTGCGTCCCTTCCTATAGCATGAGATATGATATCCAACTCCTTCCCATTCCAATCCTGAAACCATTCCTATACCATGAGATGTGATATCTTAATGCTTCTAATACCAAAGGTGAGACCCGTCCTATAACATGAGATGTGATATCCAAATCCTTCCCCTTCCAAACCTGAGACCCTTCCTTTAGCATGAGATGTGATATCCAGCTCCTTCTCATTCCAATCCTGAGACCCTTCCGATAGCATGAGATGTGATATCTCAATGCTTCTAATATCAAAACTGAGACCCTCCCTATAGCATGAGATGTGATATCTAAGTCCTTCCCATTCCAATCCTGAGACCCTTCGGATAGCAGAGATGTGATATCTCAATGCTTATACCAAACCTGAGACCCTTCCTATGGCATGAGATGTGATATCCAACTCCTTCCCATTCCAATCCTGAGACCCTTCCTATAGCATGAGATGTGATATCTCAATGCTTCTACCAAACCTGAGACCCTTCCTTTAGCATGAGATGTGATATCCAACTCCTTCCCATTCCAATCCTGAGACCCTTACTATAGCATGAGATGTGATATCTCAATGCTTCTAATACCAAACCTGAGATCCTTCCTATAACATGAGATGTGATATCCAAATCCTTCCCCTTCCAAACCTGAGACCCTCCCTTTAGCATGAGATGTGATATCCAACTCCTTCCCATTCCAATCCTGAGACCCTTCTGATAGCATGAGATGTGATATCTCAATGCTTCTAATACCAAACCTGAGATCCTTCCGATAGCATGAGATGTGATATCTCAATGCTTCTAATACCAAACCTGAGATCCTTCCTATAATATGAGATGTGATATCCAAATCCTTCCCCTTCCAAACCAGAGACCCTCCCTTCAGTGTGAGATGTGATATCCAACTCCTTCCCATTCCAATCCTTAGACCCTTCTGATAGCATGAGATGTGATGTCTCAATGCCTCTAATACCAAACCTGAGATCCTACATCTAACATGAAATGTGATATCCAACTCCTTCCCCTTCCAAACCTGAGAGCCTTCCTATAACATGAGATGTGATATCGAAGTCCTTCCCATTCCAATCCTGAGACCCTTCCTATAACATGAGATGTGATATCCAACTCCTTCCCATTCCAACCTGAGACCCTTCCTATAGCATGAGATGGGATATCCAACTACTTCCAAATCCAATCCTGAGACCCTTCCTATAGCATGAGATGTGATATCCAGCTCCTTCCCATTCCAATCCTGAGACCCTTCCGATAGCAGAGATGCGATATCTCAATGCTTATACCAAACCTGAGACCCTTCCTATGGCATGAGATGTGATATCCAACTCCTTCCCATTTCAATCCTGAGACCCTTCCTATAGCATGAGATGTGATATCTCAATGCTTCTAATACCAAACCTGAGACCCTTCCTATAGCATGAGATGGGAAATGTGATATCCAAAACCTTCCCCTTCCAAACCTGAGAGCCTTCCTATAGCATGAGATGTGATATTGAAGTATTTCCCATTTCAATCCTGAGACCCTTCCTATAACATGAGATGTGATACCCAACACCTTCCCATTCCAACCTGAGACCCTTCCTATAGCATGAGATGGGATATCCAACCACTTCCAAATCCAATCCTGATACCCTTCCGTTAGCATGAGATGTTTCTCAATGCTTCTAATACCAAACCTGAGATCCTTCCTATAACATGAGATGTGATATCCAAATCCTTCCCCTTCCAAACCTGAGACCCTCCCTTTAGCATGAGATGTGATATCCAACTCCTTCCCATTCCAATCCTGAGACCCTTCTGATAGCATGAGATGTGATGTCTCAATGCTTCTAATACCAAACCTGAGATCCTTCCGATAGCATGAGATGTGATATCTCAATGCTTCTAATACCAAACCTGAGATCCTTCCTATAACATGAGATGTGATATCCAAATCCTTCCCCTTCCAAACCTGAGACCCTCCCTTTAGCGTGAGATGTGATATCCAACTCCTTCAAATTTCAATCCTGAGACCCTTCTGATAGCATGAGATGTGATGTCTCAATGCCTCTAATACCAAACCTGAGATCCTACCTCTAACATGAAATGTGATATCCAACTCCTTCCCCTTCCAAACCTGAGAGCCGTCCTATAGCATGAGATGTGATATCCAACTCCTTCCCATTCCAATCCTGAGACTCTTCCTATAGCATGAGATGTGATATCTCAATGCTTCTACCAAACCTGAGACCCTTCCTATAGCATGAGATGTGATATCCGACTCCTTCCCATTCCAATCCTCAGACACTTCCTATAGCATGAGATGTGATATCTCAATGCTTCTAATACCAAACCTGAGACCCTTCCTATAGCATGAGATGTGATATCAAACTCGGTCCCATTCCAATCCTGCGTCCCTTCCTATAGCATGAGATTTGATATCTCAATGTTTCTACTACCAAACCTGAGACCCTTCCTATAACATGAGACGTGATATCCAACTCCTTCCCATTCCAATCCTGAGACTCTTCCTATAGCATGAGATGTGATATCTCAATGCTTCTACCAAACCTGAGACCCTTCTATAGCATGAGATGTGATATCCGACTCCTTCCCATTCCAATCCTCAGACACTTCCTATAGCATGAGATGTGATATCTCAATGCTTCTAATACCAAACCTGAGACCCTTCCTATGGCATGAGATTTGATATCAAACTCCTTCCCAATCCAATCCCGAGACCCTTCCTATAGCGTGAGATATGATATCCAACTCCTTCCCATTCCAATCCTGAAACCCTTCCTACACCATGAGATGTGATATCTTAATGCTTCTAATACCAAACCTGAGACCCGTCCTATAACATGAGATGTGATATTCAAATCCTTCCCCTTCCAAACCTGAGACCCTTCCTTTAGCATGAGATGTGATATCCAGCTCCTTCTCATTCCAATCCTGAGACCCTTCCGATAGCATGAGTTGTGATATCTCAATGCTTCTAATATCAAAACTGAGACCCTCCCTATAGCAAGAGATGTGATATCTAAGTCCTTCCCATTCCAATCCTGAGACCCTTCGGATAGCAGAGATGTGATACCTCAATGCTTATACCAAACCTGAGACCCTTCCTATGGCATGAGATGTGATATCCAACTCCTTCCCATTCCAATCCTGAGACCCCTCCTATAGCATGAGATGGGATATCTCAATGCTTCTACCAAACCTGACACCCTTCCTTTAGCATGAGATGTGATATCCAACTCCTTCCCATTCCAATGCTGAGACCCTTACTATAGCATGAGATGTGATATCTCAATGCTTCTAATACCAAACCTGAGATCCTTCCTATAACATGAGATGTGATATCCAAATCCTTCCCCTTCCAAACCTGAGACCCTCCCTTTAGCATGAGATGTGATATCCAACTCCTTCCCATTCCAATCCTGAAACCCTTCTGATAGCATGAGATGTGATGTCTCAATGCTTCTAATACCAAACCTGAGATCCTTCCGATAGCATGAGATGTGATATCTCAATGCTTCTAATACCAAACCTGAGATCCTTCCTATAACATGAGATGTGCTATCCAAATCCTTCCCCTTCCAAACCTGAGACCCTCCCTTTAGCATGAGATGTGATATCCAACTCCTTCCCATTCCAATCCTGAGACCCTTCTGATAGCACGAGATGTGATGTCTCAATGCCTCTAATACCAAACCTGAGATCCTACCTCTAACATGAAATGTGATATCCAACTCCTTCCCCTTCCAAACCTGAGAGCCGTCCTATAGCATGAGATGTGATATCCAACTCCTTCCCATTCCAATCCTGAGACTCTTCCTATAGCATGAGATGTGATATCTCAATGCTTCTACCAAACCTGAGACCCTTCCTATAGCATGAGATGTGATATCCGACTCCTTCCCATTCCAATCCTCAGACACTTCCTATAGCATGAGATGTGATATCTCAATGCTTCTAATACCAAACCTGAGACCCTTCCTATGGCATGAGATTTGATATCCAACTCCTTCCCAATCCAATCCTGAGACCCTTCCTATAGCATGAGATATGATATCCAACTCCTTCCCATTCCAATCCTGAAACCATTCCTATACCATGAGATGTGATATCTTAATGCTTCTAATACCAAACGTGAGACCCGTCCTATAACATGAGATGTGATATCCAAATCCTTCCCCTTCCAAACCTGAGACCCTTCCTTTAGCATGAGATGTGATATCCAGCTCCTTCTCATTCCAATCCTGAGACCCTTCCGATAGCATGAGATGTGATATCTCAATGCTTCTAATATCAAAACTGAGACCCTCCCTATAGCATGAGATGTGATATCTAAGTCCTTCCCATTCCAATCCTGAGACGCTTCGGATAGCAGAGATGTGATATCTCAATGCTTATACCAAACCTGAGACCCTTCCTATGGCATGAGATGTGATATCCAACTCCTTCCCATTCCAATCCTGAGACCCTTCCTATAGCATGAGATGTGATATCTCAATGCTTCTACCAAACCTGAGACCCTTCCTTTAGCATGAGATGTGATATCCAACTCCTTCCCATTCCAATCCTGAGACCCTTACTATAGCATGAGATGTGATATCTCAATGCTTCTAATACCAAACCTGAGATCCTTCCTATAACATGAGATGTGATATCCAAATCCTTCCCCTTCCAAACCTGAGACCCTCCCTTTAGCATGAGATGTGATATCCAACTCCTTCCCATTCCAATCCTGAGACCCTTCTGATAGCATGAGATGTGATATCTCAATGCTTCTAATACCAAACCTGAGATCCTTCCGATAGCATGAGATGTGATATCTCAATGCTTCTAATACCAAACCTGAGATCCTTCCTATAATATGAGATGTGATATCCAAATCCTTCCCCTTCCAAACCAGAGACCCTCCCTTCAGTGTGAGATGTGATATCCAACTCCTTCCCATTCCAATCCTTAGACCCTTCTGATAGCATAAGATGTGATGTCTCAATGCCTCTAATACCAAACCTGAGATCCTACATCTAACATGAAATGTGATATCCAACTCCTTCCCCTTCCAAACCTGAGAGCCTTCCTATAACATGAGATGTGATATCGAAGTCCTTCCCATTCCAATCCTGAGACCCTTCCTATAACATGAGATGTGATATCCAACTCCTTCCCATTCCAACCTGAGACCCTTCCTATAGCATGAGATGGGATATCCAACTACTTCCAAATCCAATCCTGAGACCCTTCCTATAGCATGAGATGTGATATCCAACTCCTTCCCATTCCAATCCTCAGACACTTCCTATAGCATGAGATGTGATATCTCAATGCTTCTAATACCAAACCTGAGACCCTTCCTATGGCATGAGATTTGATATCAAACTCCTTCCCATTCCAATCCTGAGACCCTTCCTATAGCATGAGATATGATATCCAACTCATTCCCATTCCAATCCTGAAACCCTTCCTATACCATAAGATGTGATATCTTAATGCTTCTAATACGAAACCTGAGACCCGTCCTATAACATGAGATGTGATATCCAAATCCTTCCCCTTCCAAACCTGAGACCCTTCCTATGGCATGAGATGTGATATCCAACTCCTTCCCATTTCAATCCTGAGACCCTTCCTATAGCATGAGATGTGATATCTCAATGCTTCTAATACCAAACCTGAGACCCTTCCTATAGCATGAGATGGGAAATGTGATATCCAAAACCTTCCCCTTCCAAACCTGAGAGCCTTCCTATAGCATGAGATGTGATATTGAAGTATTTCCCATTTCAATCCTGAGACCCTTCCTATAACATGAGATGTGATACCCAACACCTTCCCATTCCAACCTGAGACCCTTCCTATAGCATGAGATGGGATATCCAACTACTTCCAAATCCAATCCTGATACCCTTCCGTTAGCATGAGATGTATCTCAATGCTTCTAATACCAAACCTGAGATCCTTCCTATAACATGAGATGTGATATCCAAATCCTTCCCCTTCCAAACCTGAGACCCTCCCTTTAGCATGAGATGTGATATCCAACTCCTTCCCATTCCAATCCTGAGACCCTTCTGATAGCATGAGATGTGATGTCTCAATGCTTCTAATACCAAACCTGAGATCCTTCCGATAGCATGAGATGTGATATCTCAATGCTTCTAATACCAAACCTGAGATCCTTCCTATAACATGAGATGTGATATCCAAATCCTTCCCCTTCCAAACCTGAGACCCTCCCTTTAGCGTGAGATGTGATATCCAACTCCTTCAAATTCCAATCCTGAGACCCTTCTGATAGCATGAGATGTGATGTCTCAATGCCTCTAATACCAAACCTGAGATCCTACCTCTAACATGAAATGTGATATCCAACTCCTTCCCCTTCCAAACCTGAGAGCCGTCCTATAGCATGAGATGTGATATCCAACTCCTTCCCATTCCAATCCTGAGACTCTTCCTATAGCATGAGATGTGATATCTCAATGCTTCTACCAAACCTGAGACCCTTCCTATAGCATGAGATGTGATATCCGACTCCTTCCCATTCCAATCCTCAGACACTTCCTATAGCATGAGATGTGATATCTCAATGCTTCTAATACCAAACCTGAGACCCTTCCTATAGCATGAGATGTGATATCAAACTCCGTCCCATTCCAATCCTGCGTCCCTTCCTATAGCATGAGATTTGATATCTCAATGTTTCTACTACCAAACCTGAGACCCTTCCTATAACATGAGACGTGATATCCAACTCCTTCCCATTCCAATCCTGAGACTCTTCCTATAGCATGAGATGTGATATCTCAATGCTTCTACCAAACCTGAGACCCTTCTATAGCATGAGATGTGATATCCGACTCCTTCCCATTCCAATCCTCAGACACTTCCTATAGCATGAGATGTGATATCTCAATGCTTCTAATACCAAACCTGAGACCCTTCCTATGGCATGAGATTTGATATCAAACTCCTTCCCAATCCAATCCTGAGACCCTTCCTATAGCGTGAGATATGATATCCAACTCCTTCCCATTCCAATCCTGAAACCCTTCCTACACCATGAGATGTGATATCTTAATGCTTCTAATACCAAACCTGAGACCCGTCCTATAACATGAGATGTGATATTCAAATCCTTCCCCTTCCAAACCTGAGACCCTTCCTTTAGCATGAGATGTGATATCCAGCTCCTTCTCATTCCAATCCTGAGACCCTTCCGATAGCATGAGATGTGATATCTCAATGCTTCTAATATCAAAACTGAGACCCTCCCTATAGCAAGAGATGTGATATCTAAGTCCTTCCCATTCCAATCCTGAGACCCTTTGGATAGCAGAGATGTGATACCTCAATGCTTATACCAAACCTGAGACCCTTCCTATGGCATGAGATGTGATATCCAACTCCTTCCCATTCCAATCCTGAGACCCCTCCTATAGCATGAGATGGGATATCTCAATGCTTCTACCAAACCTGACACCCTTCCTTTAGCATGAGATGTGATATCCAACTCCTTCCCATTCCAATGCTGAGACCCTTACTATAGCATGAGATGTGATATCTCAATGCTTCTAATACCAAACCTGAGATCCTTCCTATAACATGAGATGTGATATCCAAATCCTTCCCCTTCCAAACCTGAGACCCTCCCTTTAGCATGAGATGTGATATCCAACTCCTTCCCATTCCAATCCTGAAACCCTTCTGATAGCATGAGATGTGATGTCTCAATGCTTCTAATACCAAACCTGAGATCCTTCCGATAGCATGAGATGTGATATCTCAATGCTTCTAATACCAAACCTGAGATCCTTCCTATAACATGAGATGTGATATCCAAATCCTTCCCCTTCCAAACCTGAGACCCTCCCTTTAGCGTGAGATGTGATATCCAACTCCTTCCCATTCCAATCCTGAGACCCTTCTGATAGCACGAGATGTGATGTCTCAATGCCTCTAATACCAAACCTGAGATCCTACCTCTAACATGAAATGTGATATCCAACTCCTTCCCCTTCCAAACCTGAGAGCCGTCCTATAGCATGAGATGTGATATCCAACTCCTTCCCATTCCAATCCTGAGACTCTTCCTATAGCATGAGATGTGATATCTCAATGCTTCTACCAAACCTGAGACCCTTCCTATAGCATGAGATGTGATATCCGACTCCTTCCCATTCCAATCCTCAGACACTTCCTATAGCATGAGATGTGATATCTCAATGCTTCTAATACCAAACCTGAGACCCTTCCTATGGCATGAGATTTGATATCCAACTCCTTCCCAATCCAATCCTGAGACCCTTCCTATAGCATGAGATATGATATCCAACTCCTTCCCATTCCAATCCTGAAACCATTCCTATACCATGAGATGTGATATCTTAATGCTTCTAATACCAAACGTGAGACCCGTCCTATAACATGAGATGTGATATCCAAATCCTTCCCCTTCCAAACCTGAGACCCTTCCTTTAGCATGAGATGTGATATCCAGCTCCTTCTCATTCCAATCCTGAGACCCTTCCGATAGCATGAGATGTGATATCTCAATGCTTCTAATATCAAAACTGAGACCCTCCCTATAGCATGAGATGTGATATCTAAGTCCTTCCCATTCCAATCCTGAGACCCTTCGGATAGCAGAGATGTGATATCTCAATGCTTATACCAAACCTGAGACCCTTCCTATGGCATGAGATGTGATATCCAACTCCTTCCCATTCCAATCCTGAGACCCTTCCTATAGCATGAGATGTGATATCTCAATGCTTCTACCAAACCTGAGACCCTTCCTTTAGCATGAGATGTGATATCCAACTCCTTCCCATTCCAATCTTGAGACCCTTACTATAGCATGAGATGTGATATCTCAATGCTTCTAATACCAAACCTGAGATCCTTCCTATAACATGAGATGTGATATCCAAATCCTTCCCCTTCCAAACCTGAGACCCTCCCTTTAGCATGAGTTGTGATATCCAACTCCTTCCCATTCCAATCCTGAGACCCTTCTGATAGCATGAGATGTGATATCTCAATGCTTCTAATACCAAACCTGAGATCCTTCCGATAGCATGAGATGTGATATCTCAATGCTTCAATACCAAACCTGAGATCCTTCCTATAATATGAGATGTGATATCCAAATCCTTCCCCTTCCAAACCAGAGACCCTCCCTTCAGTGTGAGATGTGATATCCAACTCCTTCCCATTCCAATCCTTAGACCCTTCTGATAGCATGAGATGTGATGTCTCAATGCCTCTAATACCAAACCTGAGATCCTACATCTAACATGAAATGTGATATCCAACTCCTTCCCCTTCCAAACCTGAGACCCTTCCTATAGCATGAGATGGGATATCCAACTACTTCCAAATCCAATCCTGAGACCCTTCCTATAGCATGAGATGTGCTATCCAACTCCTTCCCATTCCAATCCTCAGACACTTCCTATAGCATGAGATGTGATATCTCAATGCTTCTAATACCAAACCTGAGACCCTTCCTATGGCATGAGATTTGATATCAAACTCCTTCCCATTCCAATCCTGAGACCCTTCCTATAGCATGAGATATGATATCCAACTCCTTCCCATTCCAATCCTGAAACCCTTCCTATACCATAAGATGTGATATCTTAATGCTTCTAATACGAAACCTGAGACCCGTCCTATAACATGAGATGTGATATCCAAATCCTTCCCCTTCCAAACCTGAGACCCTTCCTTTAGCATGAGATGTGATATCCAGCTCCTTCCCATTCCAATCCTGAGACCCTTCCGATAGCAGAGATGCGATATCTCAATGCTTATACCAAACCTGAGACCCTTCCTATGGCATGAGATGTGATATCCAACTCCTTCCCATTTCAATCCTGAGACCCTTCCTATAGCATGAGATGTGATATCTCAATGCTTCTAATACCAAACCTGAGACCCTTCCTATAGCATGAGATGGGAAATGTGATATCCAAAACCTTCCCCTTCCAAACCTGAGAGCCTTCCTATAGCATGAGATGCGATATTGAAGTATTTCCCATTTCAATCCTGAGACCCTTCCTATAACATGAGATGTGATACCCAACACCTTCCCATTCCAACCTGAGACCCTTCCTATAGCATGAGATGGGATATCCAACTACTTCCAAATCCAATCCTGATACCCTTCCGTTAGCATGAGATGTATCTCAATGCTTCTAATACCAAACCTGAGATCCTTCCTGTAACATGAGATGTGATATCCAAATCCTTCCCCTTCCAAACCTGAGACCCTCCCTTTAGCATGAGATGTGATATCCAACTCCTTCCCATTCCAATCCTGAGACCCTTCTGATAGCATGAGATGTGATGTCTCAATGCTTCTAATACCAAACCTGAGATCCTTCCGATAGCATGAGATGTGATATCTCAATGCTTCTAATACCAAACCTGAGATCCTTCCTATAACATGAGAAGTGATATCCAAATCCTTCCCCTTCCAAACCTGAGACCCTCCCTTTAGCGTGAGATGTGATATCCAACTCCTTCAAATTCCAATCCTGAGACCCTTCTGATAGCATGAGATGTGATGTCTCAATGCCTCTAATACCAAACCTGAGATCCTACCTCTAACATGAAATGTGATATCCAACTCCTTCCCCTTCCAAACCTGAGAGCCGTCCTATAGCATGAGATGTGATATCCAACTCCTTCCCATTCCAATCCTGAGACTCTTCCTATAGCATGAGATGTGATATCTCAATGCTTCTACCAAACCTGAGACCCTTCCTATAGCATGAGATGTGATATCCGACTCCTTCCCATTCCAATCCTCAGACACTTCCTATAGCATGAGATGTGATATCTCAATGCTTCTAATACCAAACCTGAGACCCTTCCTATAGCATGAGATGTGATATCAAACTCCGTCCCATTCCAATCCTGCGTCCCTTCCTATAGCATGAGATTTGATATCTCAATGTTTCTACTACCAAACCTGAGACCCTTCCTATAGCATGAGATATGATATCCAACTCCTTCCCATTCCAATCCTGAAACCATTCCTATACCATGAGATGTGATATCTTAATGCTTCTAATACCAAACGTGAGACCCGTCCTATAACATGAGATGTGATATCCAAATCCTTCCCCTTCCAAACCTGAGACCCTTCCTTTAGCATGAGATATGATATCCAGCTCCTTCTCATTCCAATCCTGAGACCCTTCCGATAGCATGAGATGTGATATCTCAATGCTTCTAATATAAAAACTGAGACCCTCCCTATAGCATGAGATGTGATATCTAAGTCCTTCCCATTCCAATCCTGAGACCCTTCTGATAGCAGAGATGTGATATCTCAATGCTTATACCAAACCTGAGACCCTTCCTATGGCATGAGATGTGATATCCAACTCCTTCCCATTCCAATCCTGAGACCCTTCCTATAGCATGAGATGTGATATCTCAATGCTTCTACCAAACCTGAGACCCTTCCTTTAGCATGAGATGTGATATCCAACTCCTTCCCATTCCAATCCTGAGACCCTTACTATAGCATGAGATGTGATATCTCAATTCTTCTAATACCAAACCTGAGATCCTTCCTATAACATGAGATGTGATATCCAAATCCTTCCCCTTCCAAACCTGAGACCCTCCCTTTAGCATGAGATGTGATATCCAACTCCTTCCCATTCCAATCCTGAGACCCTTCTGATAGAATGAGATGTGATATCTCAATGCTTCTAATACCAAACCTGAGATCCTTCCGATAGCATGAGATGTGATATCTCAATGCTTCTAATACCAAACCTGAGATCCTTCCTATAATATGAGATGTGATATCCAAATCCTTCCCCTTCCAAACCAGAGACCCTCCCTTCAGTGTGAGATGTGATATCCAACTCCTTCCCATTCCAATCCTTAGACCCTTCTGATAGCATGAGATGTGATGTCTCAATGCTTCTAATACCAAACCTGAGATCCTACATCTAACATGAAATGTGATATCCAACTCCTTCCCCTTCCAAACCTGAGAGCCTTCCTATAACATGAGATGTGATATCGAAGTCCTTCCCATTCCAATCCTGAGACCCTTCCTATAACATGAGATGTGATATCCAACTCCTTCCCATTCCAACCTGAGACCCTTCCTATAGCATGAGATGGGATATCCAACTACTTCCAAATCCAATCCTGAGACCCTTCCTATAGCATGAGATGTGATATCCAACTCCTTCCCATTCCAATCCTCAGACACTTCCTATAGCATGAGATGTGATATCTCAATGCTTCTAATACCAAACCTGAGACCCTTCCTATGGCATGAGATTTGATATCAAACTCCTTCCCATTCCAATCCTGAGACCCTTCCTATAGCATGAGATATGATATCCAACTCCTTCCCATTCCAATCCTGAAACCCTTCCTATACCATAAGATGTGATATCTTAATGCTTCTAATACGAAACCTGAGACCCGTCCTATAACATGAGATGTGATATCCAAATCCTTCCCCTTCCAAACCTGAGACCCTTCCTTTAGCATGAGATGTGATATCCAGCTCCTTCCCATTCCAATCCTGAGACCCTTCCGATAGCAGAGATGCGATATCTCAATGCTTATACCAAACCTGAGACCCTTCCTATGGCATGAGATGTGATATCCAACTCCTTCCCATTTCAATCCTGAGACCCTTCCTATAGCATGAGATGTGATATCTCAATGCTTCTAATACCAAACCTGAGACCCTTCCTATAGCATGAGATGGGAAATGTGATATCCAAAACCTTCCCCTTCCAAACCTGAGAGCCTTCCTATAGCATGAGATGTGATATTGAAGTATTTCCCATTTCAATCCTGAGACCCTTCCTATAACATGAGATGTGATACCCAACACCTTCCCATTCCAACCTGAGACCCTTCCTATAGCATGAGATGGGATATCCAACTACTTCCAAATCCAATCCTGATACCCTTCCGTTAGCATGAGATGTATCTCAATGCTTCTAATACCAAACCTGAGATCCTTCCTATAACATGAGATGTGATATCCAAATCCTTCCCCTTCCAAACCTGAGACCCTCCCTTTAGCATGAGATGTGATATCCAACTCCTTCCCATTCTAATCCTGAGACCCTTCTGATAGCATGAGATGTGATGTCTCAATGCTTCTAATACCAAACCTGAGATCCTTCCGATAGCATGAGATGTGATATCTCAATGCTTCTAATACCAAACCTGAGATCCTTCCTATAACATGAGATGTGATATCCAAATCCTTCCCCTTCCAAACCTGAGACCCTCCCTTTAGCGTGAGATGTGATATCCAACTCCTTCAAATTCCAATCCTGAGACCCTTCTGATAGCATGAGATGTGATGTCTCAATGCCTCTAATACCAAACCTGAGATCCTACCTCTAACATGAAATGTGATATCCAACTCCTTCCCCTTCCAAACCTGAGAGCCGTCCTATAGCATGAGATGTGATATCCAACTCCTTCCCATTCCAATCCTGAGACTCTTCCTATAGCATGAGATGTGATATCTCAATGCTTCTACCAAACCTGAGACCCTTCCTATAGCATGAGATGTGATATCCGACTCCTTCCCATTCCAATCCTCAGACACTTCCTATAGCATGAGATGTGATATCTCAATGCTTCTAATACCAAACCTGAGACCCTTCCTATAGCATGAGATGTGATATCAAACTCCGTCCCATTCCAATCCTGCGTCCCTTCCTATAGCATGAGATTTGATATCTCAATGTTTCTACTACCAAACCTGAGACCCTTCCTATAACATGAGACGTGATATCCAACTCCTTCCCATTCCAATCCTGAGACTCTTCCTATAGCATGAGATGTGATATCTCAATGCTTCTACCAAACCTGAGACCCTTCTATAGCATGAGATGTGATATCCGACTCCTTCCCATTCCAATCCTCAGACACTTCCTATAGCATGAGATGTGATATCTCAATGCTTCTAATACCAAACCTGAGACCCTTCCTATGGCATGAGATTTGATATCAAACTCCTTCCCAATCCAATCCTGAGACCCTTCCTATAGCGTGAGATATGATATCCAACTCCTTCCCATTCCAATCCTGAAACCCTTCCTACACCATGAGATGTGATATCTTAATGCTTCTAATACCAAACCTGAGACCCGTCCTATAACATGAGATGTGATATTCAAATCCTTCCCCTTCCAAACCTGAGACCCTTCCTTTAGCATTGTTAAGACGGATTTCTGAACTCTGTCCTGGTGGCGCAGAAGTTCAGAAGGCCAACCTAATTACTTGGAACAGGGTAACCTCTGGACAAGCCAGACCAATCAAGGTAGCGATCGCGGCGGTCAAGACTAGGTCTCAAGAGGGGTGAGGGTGACTGAAAGCCCGCAATGAGCACACAAAGCAAGAGCGCTTACAAACTACTCCAAACAGTTGTTTATATCAAAAATAGATACACATTTATTATAAGGCCTTGAAACTAATAACCACAGTAAAAGCAGCAATATACAACGATATTAAACCAACACATACACTATCCACCCAATATATATACAGAATACACAGTTTCACAGCATTAGCAGCACGAAATATGTTATCCACCTGCAGGGGAAGGAAAACAGGCAGTGCGAACCAATGCGAGTGATATGTCCGCCTTCTGAGGCCCCTAACTGGATGGTAGTCCAATCCCTACGAAGAGTGGAGCCTAGCGCTCAAAAGTACCTGCACACGCCGGTGCCAATGGGCAGAAGGTGAAGCTCTTCGGAGGACGTTGAACAGCTCTGTAGGGAGCTCTAATGAAGGAGAACACGGTCCGCGACTCTAGCGCAGCCTCCACTGTGAGGCAGAAGCAGGGCGCGAGTACGGACAAGGGGTGCTGTATTTACAGCGGGGAAAAGCAAGAGGCACTGCAGGAGGGCGACCAGATCCTAGCTAATCTACTCACCGGTCCCCGAAGCAAGCAGGCCCGAGCTCCTCCTCGATAGATGCAGCTTCTGGCAGGTTCTGAAGAGCAGGGAACGTCTCGTCGTCGTGCAGAGTAAAAAGACGTCCCGATCGAAGAAACAAGCACAGTTTTTGTCGCCACAGCAGGGCAACGGAACGGCCGGGTGTATTCAAGCCAAACGAGCACTGCTCACCTCTAGCTTAGGACTGCTAAGCAAACGAAGCGTGTGAGCATGCCCCGGACTCAGAATACCACCCAACCTGTCGGCGATTACAGAGCAGGCCTCCTTAGTAAGCTGGTCAGTCAACTGGATGGCCCAGAGACACTTCCGAAGGCTTACAGCAGGAGTTGATGAAGGTGCCGGGAATAGCTGGTCCTGCTATTCCAATAGGTCGAAGCGCCAGTACAGGCCTTCTTGTTCGATCTTAGGTGGAAAGGGCTTCACCGGACGACAGCAATGAGGAGCAGAAGTTCTTCAGGGGGTCACCAGCGATTCCTCGGTCCAGCCTCGTGTTCGCAGGATACTTGGCTCCTGTATCCCTGGGTTCGTAAGAACTCAGGAGATCGACCTGGTAGTGGTGTTTCCAGCTCCCTCTTATCCAAGGTTCCCTTCGCGCCAAAACGGAGGGGAGCCAATGGGAGATCCGCTCATCAACACACATACCATACGTGGACCAATCACGGACCACAGTGGTCCCAGGCATTCACACCACCCTAGACTCTCTGGCACCCAGGATGTGTATTGGGACCAGACAGCCCAGCCCACATCCTGGGGGCACTCAAACGACATGTAGAAGCCCGCGAAAGCAACCGTGTTTCGCGGGAAACTACATGCCCAAATAAGGAAGGCCCCGGGTCGCCTGACCCGGGGGAAGGTAAAGGGAGCAAGACGGACAGTGGACTAGACAAAGGAGCCTCGTGGTCCGGCCATTTTGTGTAGCCGGGCCACCCTTTTGTGTTCGCGGCAAAAACGTGCTCAGAACGGCAAAAGGAGCTCAAAATAAACCAAATGATCGCTGCCACCAGCCCAGTCCCTGAATGACTTGCACCGATCCAAAAACCATCCTATAAGAGTGTCTAGGGTCTGTAGAAGGCTAGAGACCCAAGAGAGCTGTAACTTAGCTTACAGTGCCCTCTTGTGTCGTGTTGCACTAAAATGGCGACACGATAAAAGAAACTACGGGAAACAGCGTTCCCCGGTACTGACTGTCTTAAGGGCATGTCAGTTTCCCCGTAAGAAAGGAGCGAAAGCCCAGAGGAGTACAGCAGAAGGCTGCACTTCTCTGGCAAAGTCAAGAAAACAGGTTGAAAACAATAGCAAAAAGTTTAGGGGTTGCCACATGGAAGGAAAGTTCCCTACAATAACGAAATCTTTCCTAACACTCGCCCCTCCCAGACTATGGACAGGGGGAACTAATCCACCCCTGGATGAGTCTCTTGTTCAGGTCGGTAAAACATTCTGGACAACCCATCAGCATTGCTATGTTGGACACCTGGCCTATGCTCAATAGTGAAGTCGAAGCCTTGTAGACTTATGGACCACCTAAGCAACTTTGGATACTCCCCCTTCATGTTCATTAGCCACTTTAACGGCTTATGGTCAGTCTGCACAGTGAAGTGGGTCCCATAGAGGTAGGGCCGCAGCTTCCTTAGGGCCCACACAACAGAGAAACATTCTTTCTCTACCGTGGACCATCTGAGCTCTCTGTCCTTAAGCTGGCGACTAATAAAACCGATAGGGTGTTCCTTACCCTTCTCATCTACTTGTGATAGTACAGCTCCTATCCCAGTGTCAGAGGCATCCGTCTGCACGATAAAAGGTCTTTGATAATCAGGGGCCCTGAGCACAGGGGCCTGGCACAAGGAGTCTTTCAAGCCATTGAAGGCCTTCTCACACTCGTCAGTCCAAGTTACCTTCTTGGGTTTCTTCGGAGTTGTGAGGGCAGTCAGAGGAGCAGCTATGGTGCCATAGTCTGCCATAAAATTGCGGTAATAACCCGTGAGTCCTAAGAAGGCTCTCACTTGGGTTTGTGTAGTGGGGGTAGGCCAGTCTTGTACTGCTTGTACTTTACTGGGGAGAGGCTGTATCCTTCCTCCACCTACTTCATGCCCAAGGTAAACCACTGAGCCTTGTCCAATCTGGCATTTACTCGCCTTTATGGTCAAGTGGGCTTTCTGAAGAGCCTGGAGCACAATCCCGAGGTGTTTCACATGGTCTTCCCAGGTGGCACTGAAAACTGCTATATCGTCCAGATATGCAAGACAGAATTCGTCCAACCCATTCAACACATGATTCACAAGCCTCTGGAAAGTGGCAGGTGCATTCTTCAATCCGAACGGCATTACCCGGAATTGGTAAAGCCCGTCGGGAGTTGAAAATGCTGTCTTCTCCTTGGCATGTTCTGCTAAAGCTATTTGCCAATAGCCCGCAGTCAGGTCAAACGTGCTGAGGTACTTGGAGGCACCCAAGGTATCCACCAGCTCGTCAGTTCGAGGCAAGGGGTGAGCGTCTGTCTTGGTGACAGCATTCAGAGCCCTGTAATCCACGCAGAACCTCAATTCAGAAGTGCCTGCTTTTGGAACCAGAACCACAGGACTGGACCAAGGACTACTAGAGGGTTCAATCACCCCAAGGTCTAACATCTTGTTGACCTCGGTCTTAATATAAGACCGTACTTTATCCGACATCCTGTATCCCCTACTTTTGGTAGGTACACTGTCTCCTGTGTCAATGTTATGTTTGCACCAAGGTGTCAAACCAGGCGACTGTGAAAACAGGGGGGAAAACTGCCTAAGCAAACTTTTCACCTCAGCCTGCTGATCAGAAGTCAGGTGAGGGGCCACTCGGACACCCTCAACGGAGCTATCTGAAGGACCGCTTTGGAACAGGTCGGGAAGAGGTTCTGACTCCTCTTCCTCAACGTCTGACGCCAGTAGCAGTGCTGCGATTTCGACTCTTGGGACGAAAGCCTTCAGCCTATTTACGTGGAACACTTTTGGAGCCTGTCCAGGCCTTCCAAGGTCCACTAAATAGTTCACCTCACCCAGGGGCTCCACCACTGTGTAAGGGCCTGACCATTTGTCCTGTAAAGCGCGAGGCCTTATAGGGTTCATGATCAGGACTTGCTGACCAGGGGTAAAGTGAATTAAGGAAGCTTTCTGGTCGTACCAATGTTTCACCAGCGCTTGTCCGGCCTTCAACTTTTCACTAGCCAAGCCCATCAGGAGTACCATCCGTTTTCTGAGCCCTAGCACATAGTCAACTACATTGGTAGTAACAGGGGGAGTGGGCATCTCCCATCCCTCTTTGACGATGGCTAAGGGTCCCCGTACGGGATGACCGAACAGAAGTTCGAAGGGGCTGAAGCCAACACCCTCCTGTGGTACCTCTCTGTAGGCAAACAACAAGCATGGTAAAAGAAGGTCCCATTTCCTCCTCTGGGGCTCCTCCAGAGCCCCAATCATGCTCTTTAGCGTTCTGTTGAAACGCTCCACCAGACCATTGGTCTGGGGGTGGTATGCAGAAGAGAACTTGTAGGTGACCCCACATTCTTTCCACATAGCCTGCATATACTTCGACATAAAGTTGCTGCCACGATCTGACACAACTTCTTTAGGGAAGCCAACCCTAGTAAATATGCCGAGTAACGCTTTTGCAACTGACTTGGCAGTTACAGTCTTTAATGGGATGGCCTCAGGATACCTGGTTGCATGGTCGACCAGCACCAGGATAAACCTATTGCCTGAGGATGTTTGCGGGTCAAGGGGACCAACGATGTCGATCCCTACCCTTTCAAATGGTACCCCCACAACTGGGAGCGGTACCAACGGAGCTTGGATTGTCGCGCCAACCTTACCAGACAACTGGCAGGAGGCACAACTCCTGCAGTGACTTTCTACTTGCACCCCCATCTTGGGCCAGTAGAAGTGCATAGATAACCTTTGCTTGGTCCTCTTCATTCCAAGGTGACCAGCAAGGGGAACTTCATGCGCCAACTGCAGGAGGAAGGGTCTAACAGAAAGGGGAACCACCAACCTCCTATGGTCTCCTTCTGTAGACTCTGTGGGCTCACTGTACAGGAGTCCACCTTCCCAATAAATCCGATGCTTCCCAGGAGGTTCACCCTCAAGCTGGGAGCAGGCCTGTCTCCTTAGGCCTTCCAGAGATGGGCACTCACGTTGGCCCTTACTGAAGTCGTCCCTATCAGGACCTCCTTCAACTAACAAGTCTTTTAGTTCAGGATGGTCGTTGGGGTCGAACACTTCAGGCATCGCCACCTCCTCGTCAGGCTCGGGCGATTGACCAACTCCCTCCACCGCAGTGGTAGGCGAGTTCGGGGGAATATTCTCTTTCCCCCGTCGGGACTTGTTGACTCCTTTCGCCTTGGGTTTCCCCTTCGGCTGGGGCGGCGTATTGGACTTGGCCAATGCTGCCCGTGCTTGAGACCGTGTGTAGGGTCTTTCGGCAGTGTCTCCTACGAGCCCTAGAGCTCTGAGATCATTGCCCAACAAGACCTTTCCCGGGACGTTTCTCTGAATGCTCACTGGAATCCTAACTGCTGTACCATTTAAAGTTAGATTAACAGGGATCACGGGAAACATACGGAGGGGGCCGTCAGCCAACTTAGTGGGCATCAGAGTAGCTCTGGCAACTTCCTCTGAGTCTACCAAGGTAGAATCCACTACAGTTCGACTGCACCCACTATCCCTAAGAGCTGGAGTATCCACTCCATTGATCAGCACACTGTCTTTAAAGTAGTGCTTGGTATTATCCGGAATCCTAGCATACGCCTCTGCGACTTTAGGCTCCCAGGAACCCAGGGACACTAAAACTACCTCAGCCTCTATTCCGCTGGGAAATGAGTCTGAGGAGAAGGATGCTCCTGTAATCTCTTCTTCCTCGTAGGAGGAGAAGGCCAGATTAGCGGAGTGGACCCCCAAAGGTCTAACCTTACAACGGGGATCCCCCTTCACATGGTCAGTTGCTCCACAAGAAAAACAAGCCCCATTGGGTCTGTTTACGTAGGGAGGCTTATTATAACCAGAGTTCTGTTTCGGAGGCGAACCTCCACTACCCTGTGAGTTCTCGGATGGCTTACCCTTATTTTTCTTTTTGTGGCCCTTATGGGAAGAAGATTTAGCAGATTCCCCACCCTCCACATCTTTGGACTTTTTCCCTTCTTCCTGCTTACCAGGATGAGTTTTGTCCTTATGGGACACTCGATGTGACACCCATAAATCTGCTGCAATGGCCAGCTTCTTAGGATCTATCTCCTTCGAATCGGCCAAATGCTGCTTAAGCTCCGGGGAAGAAGAAGCAAAAATGTGTTCCAGCATGACCAGATTGATCATGCCTTCGAAGGTAGAAACCTTATAACCTTCAACCCAGCCAGTCAAGTTTTTTAGGGACTCAGCTACATACGACACCCAAGTACCACCTTCCTTTTTCTTATACTCTCTAAACCTTTTCAAATATTGGGTCGGAGTCTTCCCAAACTTTAAAATGAGAGTCTGCTTCAACATTGCAAAATCAGCGCGCTCAGCCTTCGACATTTCCATAATGGCACTGCAACCAGAATGGGGCAGTCTGCTGAGTAACCATGCAATCTTATCCGCATTATCAACCTCTTGAACCTCGCATGCATACTCAAACGCATTTAACCAGTCCATAATGTCATTTCGTTCCTCATACACACTGAGCAGATCTTTTGGAAACCGTGGATGAGAGGAAGCCCCAGAACCATGTCCAGGACCCTTGGACCCATTTGCGAACTGAAGCTTGGCCAGTTCCAACTGGTGATCCCTGTCTTTTTGTTTTTCTGCCTGGTCGATTTTCAGTTTGGCTATGCTGAATTCAAGCTCCTGCTGCCTAAACCGCAGCTCTTGCTTCTTGAATTCAAGCATAGCCTCCCCATCAACACTGGCAGAGGAAACGTTAGACATTACATCCTCCCTGTCCTCGTGGTCATGATGGATCAGTGCAGCGGCAGAACCGTCGGTTCTGCCAGTGAGAGCAGCCCCACCACCTTCTGCACTGTCCTCGGAAGTTATAGCGTCAAGCTGCGCTTCTTGCCACGCCACGATTCTCTGGATCATTTCCAATTTAGTGCCTTGAGAGGAAACCCCTCTCTCCGCACACATCTTCTTCAATGTTTCAGATTTCGAAGCATTTAAGGTTAATAAAGTATTCGTTTCCATACTGTCGATAGGACTATGGCCTTTTTAACGTTATATTCAATACTTTACTGCGTGTCCTGGTTGGAATAACCTGAAAACGCCTTAGCTCGTGCGCAACACTGGATACCTTCAGTCGTATCCCACCGCTGTACACCAATTTGTTAAGACGGATTTCTGAACTCTGTCCTGGTGGCGCAGAAGTTCAGAAGGCCAACCTAATTACTTGGAACAGGGTAACCTCTGGACAAGCCAGACCAATCAAGGTAGCGATCGCGGCGGTCAAGACTAGGTCTCAAGAGGGGTGAGGGTGACTGAAAGCCCGCAATGAGCACACAAAGCAAGAGCGCTTACAAACTACTCCAAACAGTTGTTTATATCAAAAATAGATACACATTTATTATAAGGCCTTGAAACTAATAACCACAGTAAAAGCAGCAATATACAACGATATTAAACCAACACATACACTATCCACCCAATATATATACAGAATACACAGTTTCACAGCATTAGCAGCACGAAATATGTTATCCACCTGCAGGGGAAGGAAAACAGGCAGTGCGAACCAATGCGAGTGATATGTCCGCCTTCTGAGGCCCCTAACTGGATGGTAGTCCAATCCCTACGAAGAGTGGAGCCTAGCGCTCAAAAGTACCTGCACACGCCGGTGCCAATGGGCAGAAGGTGAAGCTCTTCGGAGGACGTTGAACAGCTCTGTAGGGAGCTCTAATGAAGGAGAACACGGTCCGCGACTCTAGCGCAGCCTCCACTGTGAGGCAGAAGCAGGGCGCGAGTACGGACAAGGGGTGCTGTATTTACAGCGGGGAAAAGCAAGAGGCACTGCAGGAGGGCGACCAGATCCTAGCTAATCTACTCACCGGTCCCCGAAGCAAGCAGGCCCGAGCTCCTCCTCGATAGATGCAGCTTCTGGCAGGTTCTGAAGAGCAGGGAACGTCTCGTCGTCGTGCAGAGTAAAAAGACGTCCCGATCGAAGAAACAAGCACAGTTTTTGTCGCCACAGCAGGGCAACGGAACGGCCGGGTGTATTCAAGCCAAACGAGCACTGCTCACCTCTAGCTTAGGACTGCTAAGCAAACGAAGCGTGTGAGCATGCCCCGGACTCAGAATACCACCCAACCTGTCGGCGATTACAGAGCAGGCCTCCTTAGTAAGCTGGTCAGTCAACTGGATGGCCCAGAGACACTTCCGAAGGCTTACAGCAGGAGTTGATGAAGGTGCCGGGAATAGCTGGTCCTGCTATTCCAATAGGTCGAAGCGCCAGTACAGGCCTTCTTGTTCGATCTTAGGTGGAAAGGGCTTCACCGGACGACAGCAATGAGGAGCAGAAGTTCTTCAGGGGGTCACCAGCGATTCCTCGGTCCAGCCTCGTGTTCGCAGGATACTTGGCTCCTGTATCCCTGGGTTCGTAAGAACTCAGGAGATCGACCTGGTAGTGGTGTTTCCAGCTCCCTCTTATCCAAGGTTCCCTTCGCGCCAAAACGGAGGGGAGCCAATGGGAGATCCGCTCATCAACACACATACCATACGTGGACCAATCACGGACCACAGTGGTCCCAGGCATTCACACCACCCTAGACTCTCTGGCACCCAGGATGTGTATTGGGACCAGACAGCCCAGCCCACATCCTGGGGGCACTCAAACGACATGTAGAAGCCCGCGAAAGCAACCGTGTTTCGCGGGAAACTACATGCCCAAATAAGGAAGGCCCCGGGTCGCCTGACCCGGGGGAAGGTAAAGGGAGCAAGACGGACAGTGGACTAGACAAAGGAGCCTCGTGGTCCGGCCATTTTGTGTAGCCGGGCCACCCTTTTGTGTTCGCGGCAAAAACGTGCTCAGAACGGCAAAAGGAGCTCAAAATAAACCAAATGATCGCTGCCACCAGCCCAGTCCCTGAATGACTTGCACCGATCCAAAAACCATCCTATAAGAGTGTCTAGGGTCTGTAGAAGGCTAGAGACCCAAGAGAGCTGTAACTTAGCTTACAGTGCCCTCTTGTGTCGTGTTGCACTAAAATGGCGACACGATAAAAGAAACTACGGGAAACAGCGTTCCCCGGTACTGACTGTCTTAAGGGCATGTCAGTTTCCCCGTAAGAAAGGAGCGAAAGCCCAGAGGAGTACAGCAGAAGGCTGCACTTCTCTGGCAAAGTCAAGAAAACAGGTTGAAAACAATAGCAAAAAGTTTAGGGGTTGCCACATGGAAGGAAAGTTCCCTACAATAACGAAATCTTTCCTAACAAGCATGAGATGTGATATCCAGCTCCTTCTCATTCCAATCCTGAGACCCTTCCGATAGCATGAGATGTGATATCTCAATGCTTCTAATATCAAAACTGAGACCCTCCCTATAGCAAGAGATGTGATATCTAAGTCCTTCCCATTCCAATACTGAGACCCTTCGGATAGCAGAGATGTGATACCTCAATGCTTATACCAAACCTGAGACCCTTCCTATGGCATGAGATGTGATATCCAACTCCTTCCCATTCCAATCCTGAGACCCCTCCTATAGCATGAGATGGGATATCTCAATGTTTCTACCAAACCTGACACCCTTCCTTTAGCATGAGATGTGATATCCAACTCCTTCCCATTCCAATGCTGAGACCCTTACTATAGCATGAGATGTGATATCTCAATGCTTCTAATACCAAACCTGAGATCCTTCCTATAACATGAGATGTGATATCCAAATCCTTCCCCTTCCAAACCTGAGACCCTCCCTTTAGCATGAGATGTGATATCCAACTCCTTCCCATTCCAATCCTGAAACCCTTCTGATAGCATGAGATGTGATGTCTCAATGCTTCTAATACCAAACCTGAGATCCTTCCGATAGCATGAGATGTGATATCTCAATGCTTCTAATACCAAACCTGAGATCCTTCCTATAACATGAGATGTGATATCCAAATCCTTCCCCTTCCAAACCTGAGACCCTCCTTTTAGCGTGAGATGTGATATCCAACTCCTTCCCATTCCAATCCTGAGACCCTTCTGATAGCACGAGATGTGATGTCTCAATGCCTCTAATACCAAATCTGAGATCCTACCTCTAACATGAAATGTGATATCCAACTCCTTCCCCTTCCAAACCTGAGAGCCGTCCTATAGCATGAGATGTGATATCCAACTCCTTCCCATTCCAATCCTGAGACTCTTCCTATAGCATGTGATGTGATATCTCAATGCTTCTACCAAACCTGAGACCCTTCCTATAGCATGAGATGTGATATCCGACTCCTTCCCATTCCAATCCTCAGACACTTCCTATAGCATGAGATGTGATATCTCAATGCTTCTAATACCAAACCTGAGACCCTTCCTATGGCATGAGATTTGATATCCAACTCCTTCCCAATCCAATCCTGAGACCCTTCCTATAGCATGAGATATGATATCCAACTCCTTCCCATTCCAATCCTGAAACCATTCCTATACCATGAGATGTGATATCTTAATGCTTCTAATACCAAACGTGAGACCCGTCCTATAACATGAGATGTGATATCCAAATCCTTCCCCTTCCAAACCTGAGACCCTTCCTTTAGCATGAGATGTGATATCCAGCTCCTTCTCATTCCAATCCTGAGACCCTTCCGATAGCATGAGATGTGATATCTCAATGCTTCTAATATCAAAACTGAGACCCTCCCTATAGCATGAGATGTGATATCTAAGTCCTTCCCATTCCAATCCTGAGACCCTTCGGATAGCAGAGATGTGATATCTCAATGCTTATACCAAACCTGAGACCCTTCCTATGGCATGAGATGTGATATCCAACTCCTTCCCATTCCAATCCTGAGACCCTTCCTATAGCATGAGATGTGATATCTCAATGCTTCTACCAAACCTGAGACCCTTCCTTTAGCATGAGATGTGATATCCAACTCCTTCCCATTCCAATCCTGAGACCCTTACTATAGCATGAGATGTGATATCTCAATGCTTCTAATACCAAACCTGAGATCCTTCCTATAACATGAGATGTGATATCCAAATCCTTCCCCTTCCAAACCTGAGACCCTCCCTTTAGCATGAGATGTGATATCCAACTCCTTCCCATTCCAATCCTGAGACCCTTCTGATAGCATGAGATGTGATATCTCAATGCTTCTAATACCAAACCTGAGATCCTTCCGATAGCATGAGGTGTGATATCTCAATGCTTCTAATACCAAACCTGAGATCCTTCCTATAACATGAGATGTGATATCCAAATCCTTCCCCTTCCAAACCAGAGACCCTCCCTTTAGTGTGAGATGTGATATCCAACTCCTTCCCATTCCAATCCTTAGACCCTTCTGATAGCATGAGATGTGATGTCTCAATGCCTCTAATACCAAACCTGAGATCCTACATCTAACATGAAATGTGATATCCAACTCCTTCCCCTTCCAAACCTGAGAGCCTTCCTATAACATGAGATGTGATATCGAAGTCCTTCCCATTCCAATCCTGAGACCCTTCCTACAACATGAGATGTGATATCCAACTCCTTCCCATTCCAACCTGAGACCCTTCCTATAGCATGAGATGGGATATCCAACTACTTCCAAATCCAATCCTGAGACCCTTCCTATAGCATGAGATGTGATATCCAACTCCTTCCCATTCCAATCCTCAGACACTTCCTATAGCATGAGATGTGATATCTCAATGCTTCTAATACCAAACCTGAGACCCTTCCTATGGCATGAGATTTGATATCAAACTCCTTCCCATTCCAATCCTGAGACCCTTCCTATAGCATGAGATATGATATCCAACTCCTTCCCATTCCAATCCTGAAACCCTTCCTATACCATAAGATGTGATATCTTAATGCTTCTAATACGAAACCTGAGACCCGTCCTATAACATGAGATGTGATATCCAAATCCTTCCCCTTCCAAACCTGAGACCCTTCCTTTAGCATGAGATGTGATATCCAGCTCCTTCCCATTCCAATCCTGAGACCCTTCCGATAGCAGAGATGCGATATCTCAATGCTTATACCAAACCTGAGACCCTTCCTATGGCATGAGATGTGATATCCAACTCCTTCCCATTTCAATCCTGAGACCCTTCCTATAGCATGAGATGTGATATCTCAATGCTTCTAATACCAAACCTGAGACCCTTCCTATAGCATGAGATGGGAAATGTGATATCCAACACCTTCCCCTTCCAAACCTGAGAGCCTTCCTATAGCATGAGATGTGATACCCAACACCTTCCCATTCCAACCTGAGACCCTTCCTATAGCATGAGATGGGATATCCAACTACTTCCAAATCCAATCCTGATACCCTTCCGTTAGCATGAGATGTATCTCAATGCTTCTAATACCAAACCTGAGATCCTTCCTATAACATGAGATGTGATATCCAAATCCTTCTCCTTCCAAACCTGAGACCCTCCCTTTAGCATGAGATGTGATATCCAACTTCTTCCCATTCCAATCCTGAGACCCTTCCTATAGCATGAGATGTGATATCTCAATGCTTATACCAAACCCGAGAACCTTCCTATAGCATGAGATGTGATATCCAACTCCTTCCCATTCCAATCCTGAGACCCTTCCTATAACATGAGATGTGATATCCAACTCCTTCCCATTCCAATCCTGAGACCCTTCTGGGAGCATTAGATGTGATATCTCAATGCTTCTAATACCAAACCTGAGATCCTTCCGATAGCATGAGATGTGATATCTCAATTCTTCTAATACCAAACCTGAGATCCTTCCTATAACACGAGATGTGATATCCAAATCCTTCCCCTTCCAAACCTGAGACCCTCCCTTTGGCATGAGATGTGATATCCAACTCCTTCCCATTCCAATCCTGAGACCCTTCTGATAGCATGAGATGTGATATCTCAATACCTCTAACAAACCTGAGTTCCTACCTCTAACATGAAATGTGATATCCAACTCCTTCCCCTTCCAAACCTGAGAGCCTTCCTATAGCATGAGATGTGATATCGAAGTATTTCCCATTCCAATCCTGAGACCCTTCCTATAACATGAGATGTGATATCCAACTCCTTCCCATTCCAACCTGAGACCCTTCCTATAGCATGAGATGGGATATCCAACTACTTCCAAATCCAATCCTGATACCCTTTCGATAGCATGAGATGTGATATCTCAATGCCTCTAATACCAAACCTGAGATCCTTCCGATAGCATGAGATGCGATATCTCAATGCTTCTAATACCAAACCTGATTTCCTTCCTATAACATGAGAGGTGATATCAAAATCCTTCCCCTTCCAAACCTGAGACCCTCCCTTTAGCATGAGATGTGATATCCAACTCCTTCCCATTCCAATCCTGAGACCCTTCTGATAGCATGAGATGTGATATCTCAATGCCTCTAATACCAAACCTGAGATCCTACCTCTAACATGAAATGTGATATCCTACTCCTTCCCTTTCCAAACGTGAGACCCTCCCTATAGCATGAGATGTCATGTCTCAATGCTTCTAATACCAAACCTGAGATCCTTCCTATGGCATGAGATGTGATATCCAACTCCTTCCCATTCCAACCTGAGACCCTTCCTATAGCATGAGATGGGATATCCAACTCCTTCCCATTCCAATCCTGAGACCCTTCTGATAGCATGAGATCTGATATCTCAATGCTTCTAATACCAAACCTGAGATCCTTCCGATAACATGAGATGTGATATCTCAATTCTTCTAATACCAAACCTGAGATCCTTCCTATAACACGAGATGTGATATCCAAATACTTCCCCTTCCAAACCTGAGACCCTCCCTTTGGCATGAGATGTGATATCCAACTCCTTCCCATTCCAATCCTGAGAGCCTTCTGATAGCATGAGATGTGATATCTCAATGCCTCTAATACCAAACCTGAGATCCTACCTCTAACATGAAATGTGATATCCTACTCCTTCCCTTTCCAAATGTGAGACCCTCCCTATAGCATGAGATGTGATATCCAACTCCTTCCCATTCCAATCCTGAGACCCTTCCTATAGCATGAGATGTGATATCTCAATGCTTATACCAAACCTGAGACCCTTCCTATAGCATGAGATGTGATATCCAACTCCTTCCCATTCCAATCCTGAGACCCTTCCTATAACATGAGATGTGATGTCTCAATCCTTCTAATACCAAACCTGAGATCCTTCCTATGGCATGTGATGTCATATAAAACTCCTTCCCATTCCAATCCTGAGACCCTTCCTATAGCATGAGATGTGATATCCAACTCCTTCCCATCCCAATCCTGAGACCCTTCTGAGAGCATGAGATGTGATATCTCAATGCTTCTAATACCAAACCTGAGATCCTTCCGATAGCATGAGATGTGATATCTCAATTCTTCTAATACCAAACCTGAGATCCTTCTTATAACACGAGATGTGATATCCAAATCCTTCCCCTTCCAAACCTGAGACCCTCCCTTTGGCATGAGATGTGATATCCAACTCCTTCCCATTCCAACCCTGAGACCCTTCTGATAGCATGAGATGTGATATCTCAATGCCTCTAACAAACATGAGATCCTACCTCTAACATGAAATGTGATATCCAACTCCTTCCCATTCCAATCCTGAGACCCTTCCTATAGCATGAGACGTGATATCTCAATGCTTCTAATACCAAACCTGAGACCCTTCCTATAGCATGATATGGGATATCCAACTCCTTCCCAATCCAATCCTGAGACCCTTCTGATAGCATGAGATGTGATATCTCAATGCTTCTACCAAACCTGAGACCCTTCCTATGGCATGAGATGTGATATCAAACTCCTTCCCATTCGAATCCTGAGACCCTTCCCATACCATGAGATGTGATATCTCAATGTTTCTCATACCAAACCTGAGGCCCTTCCTATAGCAAGAGATGTGGTATACAAATCCTTCCCATTAGAACCTGAAACCCTTCCTATAGCATGAGATGTGATATCCGACTCCTTCCCAATCCAATCCTGAGACCCTTCCTATAGCATGAGATGAAATATCACAATGCTTGTAATACCAAATCTGAGTCCCTTCATATAGCATGAGATGTGATATCCAACTCCTTCCCATTCCAATCTGAGACCATGCCTATAGCATGAGATGTGATATCTCAATGCTTCTAATACCAAACCTGAGATCCTTGCTATGACATGAGATGTGATATCCAATTCCTTCCCATTCCAAACCTGAAACCCTTCCTACAGCATGCGATGTGATATCTCAATGCTTCTAATACCAAACCTGAGACCCGTCCTATAACATGAGATGGGATATCCAACTCCTTCCCGTTCCAAACCTGAGACCCTTCCTATAGTATGAGATGTGATATCCAACTCCTTCCCATCCCAATCCTGAGACACTTCCGATAGCAGAGATGTTATATCTCAATGCTTATACCAAACCTGAGACCCTTCCTATGGCATGAGATGTGATATCCAACTCCTTCCCATTCCAATCCTGAGACCCTTCCTATAGCATGAGATGCGATATCTCAATGCTTCTAATACCAAACCTGGACCCTTCCTATAGCATGAAATGTGATATCAAACTCCGTCCCATTCCAATCCTGCGTCCCTTCCTATTGCATGAGATTTGATATCTCAATGTTTCTACTACCAAACCTGAGACCCTTCCTATAACATGAGACGTGATATCCAACTCCTTCCCATTCCAATCCTGAGACTCTTCCTATAGCATGAGATGTGATATCTCAATGCTTCTACCAAACCTGAGACCCTTCTACAGCATGAGATGTGATATCCGACTCCTTCCCATTCCAATCCTCAGACACTTCCTATAGCATGAGATGTGATATCTCAATGCTTCTAATACCAAACCTGAGACCCTTCCTATGGCATGAGATTTGATATCAAACTCCTTCCCAATCCAATCCTGAGACCCTTCCTATAGCATGAGATATGATATCCAACTCCTTCCCATTCCAATCCTGAAACCCTTCCTACACCATGAGATGTGATATCTCAATGCTTCTAATACCAAACCTGAGACCCGTCCTATAAAATGAGATGTGATATCCAAATCCTTCCCCTTCCAAACCTGAGACACTTCCTTTAGCATGAGATGTGATATCCAGCTCCTTCTCATTCCAATCCTGAGACCCTTCCGATAGCATGAGATGTGATATCTCAATGCTTCTAATAACAAAACTGAGACCCTCCCTATAGCATGAGATGTGATATCTAAGTCCTTCCCATTCCAATCCTGAGACCCTTCGGATAGCAGAGATGTGATATCTCAATGCTTATACCAAACCTGAGACCCTTCCTATGGCATGAGATGTGATATCCAACTCCTTCCCATTCCAATCCTGAGACCCCTCCTATAGCATGAGATGGGATATCTCAATGCTTCTACCAAACCTGACACCCTTCCTTTAGCATGAGATGTGATATCCAACTCCTTCCCATTCCAATCCTGAGACCCTTACTATAGCATGAGATGTGATATCTCAATGCTTCTAATACCAAACCTGAGATCCTTCCTATAACATGAGATGTGATATCCAAATCCTTCCCCTTCCAAACCTGAGACCCTCCCTTTAGCATGAGATGTGATATCCAACTCCTTCCCATTCCAATCCTGAGACCCTTCTGATAGCATGAGATGTGATGTCTCAATGCTTCTAATACCAAACCTGAGATCCTTCCGATAGCATGAGATGTGATATCTCAATGCTTCTAATACCAAACCTGAGATCCTTCCTATAACATGAGATGTGATATCCAAATCCTTCCCCTTCCAAACCTGAGACCCTCCCTTTAGCGTGAGATGTGATATCCAACTCCTTCCCATTCCAATCCTGAGACCCTTCTGATAGCATGAGATGTGATGTCTCAATGCCTCTAATACCAAACCTGAGATCCTACCTCTAACATGAAATGTGATATCCAACTCCTTCCCCTTCCAAACCTGAGAGCCGTCCTATAGCATGAGATGTGATATCCAACTCCTTCCCATTCCAATCCTGAGACTCTTCCTATAGCATGAGATGTGATATCTCAATGCTTCTACCAAACCTGAGACCCTTCCTATAGCATGAGATGTGGTATCCGACTCCTTCCCATTCCAATCCTCAGACACTTCCTATAGCATGAGATGTGATATCTCAATGCTTTTAATACCAAACCTGAGACCCTTCCTATGGCATGAGATTTGATATCAAACTCCTTCCCAATCCAATCCTGAGACCCTTCCTATAGAATGAGATATGATATCCAACTCCTTCCCATTACAATCCTGAAACCCTTCCTATACCATGAGATGTGATATCTTAATGCTTCTAATACCAAACGTGAGACCCGTCCTATAACATGAGATGTGATATCCAAATCCTTCCCCTTCCAAACCTGAGACCCTTCCTTTAGCATGAGATGTGATATCCAGCTCCTTCTCATTCCAATCCTGAGACCCTTCCGATAGCATGAGATGTGATATCTCAATGCTTCTAATATCAAAACTGAGACCCTCCCTATAGCATGAGATGTGATATCTAAGTCCTTCCCATTCCAATCCTGAGACCCTTCGGATAGCAGAGATGTGATATCTCAATGCTTATACCAAACCTGAGACCCTTCCTATGGCATGAGATGTGATATCCAACTCCTTCCCATTCCAATCCTGAGACCCTTCCTATAGCATGAGATGTGATATCTCAATGCTTCTACCAAACCTGAGACCCTTCCTTTAGCATGAGATGTGATATCCAACTCCTTCCCATTCCAATCCTGAGACCCTTACTATAGCATGAGATGTGATATCTCAATGCTTCTAATACCAAACCTGAGATCCTTCCTATAACATGAGATGTGATATCCAAATCCTTCCCCTTCCAAACCTGAGACCCTCCCTTTAGCATGAGATGTGATATCCAACTCCTTCCCATTCCAATCCTGAGACCCTTCTGATAGCATGAGATGTGATATCTCAATGCTTCTAATACCAAACCTGAGATCCTTCCGTTAGCATGAGATGTGATATCTCAATGCTTCTAATACCAAACCTGAGATCCTTCCTATAACATGAGATGTGATATCCAAATCCTTCCCCTTCCAAACCAGAGACCCTCCCTTTAGCGTGAGATGTGATATCCAACTCCTTCCCATTCCAATCCTTAGACCCTTCTGATAGCATGAGATGTGATGTCTCAATGCCTCTAATACCAAACCTGAGATCCTACATCTAAAATGAAATGTGATATCCAACTCCTTCCAATTCCAAACCTGAGAGCCTTCCTATAACATGAGATGTGATATCGACGTCCTTCCCATTCCAATCCTGAGACCCTTCCTATAACATGAGATGTGATATCCAACTCCTTCCCATTCCAACCTGAGACCCTTCCTATAGCATGAGATGGGATATCCAACTACTTCCAAATCCAATCCTGATACCCTTCCGATAGCATGAGATGTGATATCCCAATGCTTCTACCAAACCTGAGACCCATACTATGGCATGAGATGTGATATCAAACTCCTTCCCATTCCAATCCCGAGACCCTTCCTATAGCTTGAGATGTGATATCCAACTCCTTCCCATTCCAATTCTGAGACCCTTCCTATACCAGGAGACTTGCTATCTCAATGCTTCTAATACCAAACCTTACACCCGTCCGATAACATGAGTTGTGATATCCAACTCCTTCCCATTCCAATCCTGAGACCCTTCCCATATCATGAGATTTGTTATCTCAATGCTTCTAATATCAAACTTGAGACCCTCCCTATAGCATGAGATGTGATATCCAAGTCCTTCCCATTCCAATCCTGAGACCCTTCCTATGGCATGAGATGTGATATCCAACTCCTTCCCATTCCAATCCTGAGACACTTCCTATAGCATGAGATGTGATATCTCAATGCTTCTATCAAACCTGAGACCCTTCCTTTAGCATGAGATGTGATATCCAACTCCTTCCCATTCCAATCCTGAGACCCTTCCTATGGCATGAGTTGTGATATCTCAATGCTTCTAATACCAAACCTGGGACCCATTCTATAACATGAGATGTGATATCCAAATCCTTCCCCTTCCAAACGTGAGACCCTTCCTTTAGCATGAGATGTGATATCCAAATCCTTCCCATTCCAATCCTGAAACCCTTCCTATAGCATGAGATGTGATATCTCAATGTTTCTAATAAAAAACCTGAGACCCTTCCTATAGCAAGAGATGTGATATCCACATCCTTCCCATTCAAAACCTGAGACCCTTCCTATAGCAAGAGATGTGATATCCACATCCTTCCCATTCAAATCCTGAGACCCTTCCTATAACATGAGATGTGATATCCAACTCCTTCCCATTCCAACCTGAGACCCTTCCTATAGCATGAGAAGGGATATCCAACTCCTTCCCATTGCAATCCTGAGACCCTTCCCATAACATGAGATGTGATATCCAATTATTTCCCATTCCAAACCTGAGACCCTTCCTATTGGATGAGATGTGATATCCAACTCCTTCCCATTCCAATCCTGAGACCCTTCCTATACCATGAGATGTGAACCGCAATGTTTCAAATACCAAACCTGGGACCCGTTCTATAACATGAGATATGATATGCAAATCCTTCCCCTTCCAAACCTGAGACCCTTCCTTTAGCATGAGATGTGATATCCAAATCCTTCCCATTCCAATCCTGAGACGCTACCTATAACATGAGATGTGATATCCAACTCCTTCCCATTTCAACCTGAGACCCTTCCTATGGCATGAGATGTGATATCCAAATCCTTCCCATTCCAATCCTGAGACCCTTCCTATAGCATGAGATGTAATATCACAATGCTTGTAATACCAAACCTGAGACCCTTCCTATAGCATAAGATGTGATATCTCAATGCTTCTAATTCCAAACCTGGGACCCGTCCTATAACATGAGATATGATATTCAAATCCTTCCCCTTCCAAACCTGAGACCCTTCCTTTAGCATGAGATGTGATATCCAAATCCTTCCAATTCTAATCCTGAAATCCTTCCTATAGCATGAGATGTGATATCTCAATGTTTCTAATAAAAAACTGAGACCCTTCCTATAGCAAGAGATGTGATATCCAAATCCTTCCCATTCCAATCCTGAGACCCTTCCTATAACATGAGATGTGATATCCAACTCCTTCCCATTCCAATCCTGAAACCCTTCCTATAGCTTCAGATGTGATATCAAACTCCTTCCCATTCCAATCCTGAGATAGCTTGAGAAGTGCTATCCAACTCCTTCCCATTCCAATCCTGAGACCCTTCCTATACCATGAGATGTGATATCTCAATGCTTCTAATACCAAACCTGAGACCGTCCTAAAACATATGTGAGATCCAAATCCTTCCCCTTCCAAATCTGAGACCTTTCCTTTAGCATGAGATGTGATATCCAACTCCTTCCCATTCCAATCCTGAGACCTTTCCTATAGCATGATATGTGATATCTCAATGCTCCTAATACCAAACCTGAGATCCTTCCTATAACATGAGATGTGTTTCCAACTTCTTCCCATTCCAAACCTGAGACCCTTCCTATAGCATGAGATGTGATATCTTAATGCTTCTAAAACCAAACCGAGAACCATCCTATAACATATGTGAAATCCAAATCCTTTCCTTTCCAAACCTGAGACCCTTCCGATAGCATGGGATGCGATATCTCAATGCTTCTAAAACCAAACATGAGAACCATCCTACAACATGAGATGTGAAATCCAAATCCTTCCCTTTCCAAACCTGAGACCCTTCCTATAGCTTGAGATGTGATATCAAACTCCTTCCCATTTCAATCCTGAGATAGCTTGAGATGTGATATCCAACTCCTTCCCATTCCAATCCTGGGACCCTTCCTATACCATGAGATGTGCTATCTCAATGCTTCCAATACCAAACCTGAGACCCGTCCTAATACATGAGATGTGAGATCCAAATCCTTCCCCTTCCAAACCTGAGACCCTTCCTATGGCTTGAGATGTGATATGAAACTCCTTCCCATTCCAACCTGAGACCCTTCCTATGGCATGAGATGTGATATCCAAATCCTTCCCATTCCAATCCTGAGACCCTTCCTATAGCATGAGATGTAATATCACAATGCTTGTAATACCAAACCTGAGACCCTTCCTATAGCATAAGATGTGATATCCAACTCCTTCCCATTCCAATCCTTAGACCCTTCCTATAGCACGAGATGTGCTATCTCAATGCTTCTAATACCAAACCTGAGACCCTTCTTAAAGCATGAGATGGGATATCCAACTCCTTCCTATACCAATCCTGAGACCCTTACGAAAGCAGAGATGTGATATCTCAATGCTTATACCAAACCTGAGACCCTTCCTATGGCATGAGATGTGATATCCAACTCCTTCCCATTCCAATCCTGAGACCCTTCCTATAGCATGAGATGTGATAACTCAATGCTTTTACCAAACCTGAGACCCTTCCTATAGCATGAGATGTGATATCCAACTCCTCCCCATTCCAATCCTGAGACCCTTCCTATACCATGAGATGTGATATCTCAATGTTTCTAATACCAAACCTGAGACCCGTCCTAAAACATGAGATGTGAGATCCAAATCCTTCCCCTTCCAAACCTGAGACCCTTCCTATAGCTTGAGATGTGATATCAAACTCCTTCCCATTCTAATCCTGAGATAGCTTGAGATGTGATATCTCAATGCTTCTAATATCAAAACTGAGACCCTCCCTATAGCATGAGATGTGATATCTAAGTCCTTCCCATTCCTATCCTGAGACCCTTCTGATAGCATGAGATGTGATATCTCAATGCTTATAGCAAACCTGAGACCCTTCCTATAGCATAAGATGTGATATCTCAATGCTTCTATCAAAACTGAGACCCTCCCTATAGCATGAGATGTGATATCTAAGTCCTTCCCATTCCTATCCTGAGACCCTTCCGATAGCAGAGATGTGATATCTCAATGCTTATACCAACCTGAGACCCTTCCTATAGCATGAGATGTGAAATCTCAATGCTTCTATCAAACCTGAGACCCTTCCTTTAGCATGAGATGTGATATCCAATTCCTTCCCATTCCAATTCTGAGACCCTTCCTATAGCATGAGATGTAATATCTCAATGCTTCTATCAAACCTGAGACCCTTCCTTTAGCATGAGATGTGATATCCAACTCCTTCCCCTTCCAAACCTGAGAACCTTCCTTTAGCATGAGATGTGATATCCAAATCCTTCCCATTCCAATCCTGAAACCCTTCCTATAGCATGAGATGTGATATCTCTGTTTCTAATAAAAAACATGAGACCCTTCCTATAGCAAGAGATATGATATCCAAATCCTTCCCATTCCAATACTGAGACCCTTCCTATAACATGAGATGTGATATCCAACTCCTTCCCATTCCAACCTGAGACCCTTCCTATAGCATGAGAAGGGATATCCAACTCCTTCCCATTCCAATCCTGAGACCCTTACTATAGCATGAGATGTGATATCTCAATACTTCTAATACCAAACCTGAGATCCTTCCTATAACATGAGATGTGATATCCAAATCCTTCCCCTTCCAAACCTGAGACCCTCCCTTTAGCATGAGATGTGATATCCAACTCCTTCCCATTCCAATCCTGAGACCCTTCTGATAGCATGAGATGTGATATCTTAATGCTTCTAATACCAAACCTGAGATCCTTCCGATAGCATGAGATGTGATATCTCAATGCTTCTAATACCAAACCTGAGATCCTTCCTATAACATGAGATGTGATATCCAAATCCTTCCCCTTCCAAACCAGAGACCCTCCCTTTAGCGTGAGGTGTGATATCCAACTCCTTCCCATTCCAATCCTTAGACCCTTCTGATAGCATGAGATGTGATGTCTCAATGCCTCTAATACCAAACCTGAGATCCTACATCTAACATGAAATGTGATATCCAACTCCTTCCCCTTCCAAACCTGAGAGCCTTCCTATAACATGAGATGTGATATCGAAGTCCTTCCCATTCCAATCCTGAGACCCTTTCTATAACATGAGATGTGATATCCAACTCCTTCCCATTCCAACCTGAGACCCTTCCTATAGCATGAGATGGGATATCCAACTACTTCCAAATCCAATCCTGATATCCTTCCGATAGCATGAGATGTGATATCCCAATGCTTCTACCAAACCTGAGACCCATACTATGGCATGGGATGTGATATCAAACTCCTTCCCATTCCAATCCCGAGACCCTTCCTATAGCTTGAGATGTGATATCCAACTCCTTCCCATTCCAATTCTGAGACCCTTCCTATACCAGGAAACTTGCTATCTCAATGCTTCTAATACCAAACCTTACACCCGTCCTATAACATGAGTTGTGATATCCAAATCCTTCCCCTTCCAAACCTGAGACCCTTCCTTTATCATGAGATGTGATATCCAACTCCTTCCCATTCCAATCCTGAGACCCTTCCCATATCATGAGATTTGTTATCTCAATGCTTCTAATATCAAACTTGAGACCCTCCCTATAGCATGAGATGTGATATCCAAGTCCTTCCCATTCCAATCCTGAGACCCTTCCTATGGCATGAGATGTGATATCCAACTCCTTCCCTTTCCAATCCTGAGACACTTCCTATAGCATGAGATGTGATATCTCAATGCTTCTATCAAACCTGAGACCCTTCCTTTAGCATGAGATGTGATATCCAACTCCTTCCCATTCCAATCCTGAGACCCTTCCTATGGCATGAGTTGTGATATCTCAATGCTTCTAATACCAAACCTGGGACCCGTCCTATAACATGAGATGTGATATCCAAATCCTTCCCCTTCCAAACGTGAGACCCTTCCTTTAGCATGAGATGTGATATCCAAATCCTTCCCATTCCAATCCTGAAACCCTTCCTATAGCATGAGATGTGATATCTCAATGTTTCTAATAAAAAACCTGAGACCCTTCCTATAGCAAGAGATGTGATATCGACATCCTTCCCATTCAAATCCTGAGACCCTTCCTATAACATGAGATGTGATATCCAACTTCTTCCCATTCCAACCTGAGACCCTTCCTATAGCATGAGAAGGGATATCCAACTCCTTCCCATTGCAATCCTGAGATCCTTCCTATAACATGAGATATGATATCCAATTGTTTCCCATTCCAAACCTGAGACCCTTCCTATACCATGAGATGTGAACCGCAATGTTTCAAATACCAAACCTGGGACCCGTTCTATAACATGAGATATGATATCCAAATCCTTCCCCTTCCAAACCTGAGACCCTTCCTTTAGCATGAGATGTGATATCCAAATCCTTCCCATTCCAATCCTGAGACGCTACCTATACCATGAGATGTGATATCCAACTCCTTCCCATTCCAACCTGAGACCCTTCCTATGGCATGAGATGTGATATCCAAATCCTTCCCATTCCAATCCTGATACCCTTCCTATAGCATGAGATGTAATATCACAATGCTTGTAATACCAAACCTGAGACCCTTCCTATAGCATAAGATGTGATATCTCAATGCTTCTAATTCCAAACCTGGGACCCGTCCTATAACATGAGATATGATATTCAAATCCTTCCCCTTCCAAACCTGAGACCCTTCCTTTAGCATGAGATGTGATATCCAAATCCTTCCAATTCCAATCCTGAAATCCTTCCTATAGCATGAGATGTGATATCTCAATGTTTCTAATAAAAAACTGAGACCCTTCCTATAGCAAGAGATGTGATATCCAAATCCTTCCCATTCCAATCCTGAGACCCTTCCTATAACATGAGATGTGATATCCAACTCCTTCCCATTCCAATCCTGAAACCCTTCCTATAGCTTCAGATGTGATATTAAACTCCTTCCCATTCCAATCCTGAGATAGCTTGAGATGTGCTATCCAACTCCTTCCCATTCCAATCCTGAAACCCTTCCTATACCATGAGATGTGATATCTCAATGCTTCTAATACCAAACCTGAGACCATCCTAAAACATATGTGAGATTCAAATCCTTCCCCTTCCAAACCTGAGACCTTTCCTTTAGCATGAGATGTGATATCCAACTCCTTCCCATTCCAATCCTGAGACCTTTCCTATAGCATGATATGTGATATCTCAATGCTTCTAATACCAAACCTGAGATCCTTCCTATAACATGAGATGTGTATCCAACTCCTTCCCATTCCAAACCTGAGACCCTTCCTATAGCATGAGATGTGATATCTTAATGCTTCTAAAACCAAACCTGAGAACCATCCTATGACATATGTGAAATCCAAATCCTTCCCTTTCCAAACCTGAGACCCTTCCGATAGCATGGGATGTGATATCTCAATGCTTCTAAAACCAAACATGAGAACCATCCTACAACATGAGATGTGAAATCCAAATCCTTCCCTTTCCAAACCTGAGACCCTTCCTATAGCTTGAGATGTGATATCAAACTCCTTCCCATTCCAATCCTGAGATAGCTTGAGATGTGATATCCAACTCCTTCCCATTCCAATCCTGGGACCCTTCCTATACCATGAGATGTGCTATCTCAATGCTTCCAATACCAAACCTGAGACCCGTCCTAATACATGAGATGTGAGATCCAAATCCTTCCCCTTCCAAACCTGAGACCCTTCCTATGGCTTGAGATGTGATATGAAACTCCTTCCCATTCCAACCTGAGACCCTTCCTATGGCATGAGATGTGATATCCAAATCCTTCCCATTCCAATCCCGAGACCCTTCCTATAGCATGAGATGTAATATCACAATGCTTGTAATACCAAACCTGAGACCCTTCCTATAGCATAAGATGTGATATCCAACTCCTTCCCATTCCAATCCTTAGACCCTTCCTATAGCATGAGATGTGCTATCTCAATGCTTCTAATACCAAACCTGAGACCCTTCTTAAAGCATGAGATGGGATATCCAACTCCTTCCTATACCAATCCTGAGACCCTTACGAAAGCAGAGATGTGATATCTCAATGCTTATACCAAACCTGAGACCCTTCCTATGGCATGAGATGTGATATTCAACTTCTTCCCATTCCAATCCTGAGACCCTTCCTATAGCATGAGATGGGATAACTCAATGCTTTTACCAAACCTGAGACCCTTCCTATAGCATGAGATGTGATATCCAACTCCTCCCCATTCCAATCCTGAGACCCTTCCTATACCATGAGATGTGATATCTCAATGTTTCTAATACCAAACCTGAGACCCGTCCTAAAACATGAGATGTGAGATCCAAATCCTTCCCCTTCCAAACCTGAGACCCTTCCTATAGCTTGAGATGTGATATTAAACTCCTTCCCATTCTAATCCTGAGACCCTTCCTATAGCATGAGATGGGATAACTCAATGCTTATAGCAAACCTGAGACCCTTCCTATAGCATAAGATGTGATATCTCAATGCTTCTATCAAAACTGAGACCCTCCCTATAGCATGAGATGTGATATCTAAGTCCTTCTCATTCCTATCCTGAGACCCTTCCGATAGCAGAGATGTGATATCTCAATGCTTATACCAACCTGAGACCCTTCCTATAGCATGAGATGTGAAATCTCAATGCTTCTATCAAACCTGAGACCCTTCCTTTAGCATGAGATGTGATATCCAATTCCTTCCCATTCCAATCCTGAGACCCTTCCTATAGCATGAGATGTAATATCTCAATGCTTCTATCAAACCTGAGACCCTTCCTTTAGCATGAGATGTGATATCCAACTCCTTCCCCTTCCAAACCTGAGAACCTTCCTTTAGCATGAGATGTGATATCCAAATCCTTCCCATTCCAATCCTGAAACCCTTCCTATAGCATGAGATGTGATATCTCTGTTTCTAATAAAAAACATGAGACCCTTCCTATAGCAAGAGATATGATATCCAAATCCTTCCCATTCCAATACTGAGACCCTTCCTATAACATGAGATGTGATATCCAACTCCTTCCCATTCCAACCTGAGACCCTTCCTATAGCATGAGAAGGGATATCCAACTCCTTCCCATTCCAATCCTGAGACCCTTCCTATACCATGAGATGTGATATCTCAATGCTTCTAATACCAAACCTGGGACCCGTCCTATAACATGTGATATGATATCCAAATCCTTCCCCTTCCAAACCTGAGACCCTTCCTTTAGCATGAGATGTGATATCCAAATCCTTCCCATTCCAATCCTGAAACCCTTCCTTTAGCATGAGATGTGATATCTCAATGTTTCTAATAAAAAACCTGAGACCCTTCCTATAGCAAGAGATGTGATATCCAAATCCTTCCCATTCCAATCCTGAGACCCTTCCTATAACATGAGATGTGATATCCAACTCCTTCCCATTCCAATCCTGAAACCCTTCCTATAGCTTGAGATGTGATATCAAACTCCTTCCCATTCCAATCCTGAGATAGCTTGAGATGTGCTATCCAACTCCTTCCCATTCCAATCCTGAGACCCTTCCTATACAATGAGATGTGATATCTCAATGCTTCTAATATCAAACCTGAGACCCGTCCTAAAACATATGTGAGATCCAAATCCTTCCCCTTCCAAACCTGAGACCTTTCCTTTAGCATGAGATGTGATATCCAACTCCTTCCCATTCCAATCCTGAGACCCTTCCTATAGCATGAGATGTGATATCACAATGCTTCTAATACCAAACCTGTGATCCTTCCTATAACATGAGATGTGATATCCAACTCCTTCCCATTCCAAACCTGAGACCCTTCCGATAGCATGAGATGTGATATCTCAATGCTTCTAAAACCAAACATGTGAACCATCCTATAACATGAGATGTGCAATCCAAATCCTTCCCTTCCCAAACCTGAGACCCTTCCTATAGCTTGAGATGTGATATCCAACTCCTTCCCATTCCAATCCTGAGACCCTTATTATACCATGAGATGTGATATCTCAATGCTTCTACCAAACCTGAGACCCTTCCTTTAGCATGGGATGTGATATCCAACTCCTTCCCATTCCAATCCTGAGACCCTTACTATAGCATGAGATGTGATATCTCAATGCTTCTAATACCAAACCTGAGATCCTTCCTATAACATGAGATGTGATATCCAAATCCTTCCCCTTCCAAACCTGAGACCCTCCCTTTAGCATGAGATGTGATATCCAACTCCTTCCCATTCCAATCCTGAGACCCTTCTGATAGCATGAGATGTGATATCTCAATGCTTCTAATACCAAACCTGAGATCCTTCCGATAGCATGAGATGTGATATCTCAATGCTTCTAATACCAAACCTGAGATCCTTCCTATAATATGAGATGTGATATCCAAATCCTTCCCCTTCCAAACCAGAGACCCTCCCTTCAGTGTGAGATGTGATATCCAACTCCTTCCCATTCCAATCCTTAGACCCTTCTGATAGCATGAGATGTGATGTCTCAATGCCTCTAATACCAAACCTGAGATCCTACATCTAACATGAAATGTGATATCCAACTCCTTCCCCTTCCAAACCTGAGAGCCTTCCTATAACATGAGATGTGATATCGAAGTCCTTCCCATTCCAATCCTGAGACCCTTCCTATAACATGAGATGTGATATCCAACTCCTTCCCATTCCAACCTGAGACCCTTCCTATAGCATGAGATGGGATATCCAACTACTTCCAAATCCAATCCTGAGACCCTTCCTATAGCATGAGATGTGATATCCAACTCCTTCCCATTCCAATCCTCAGACACTTCCCATAGCATGAGATGTGATATCTCAATGCTTCTAATACCAAACCTGAGACCCTTCCTATGGCATGAGATTTGATATCAAACTCCTTCCCATTCCAATCCTGAGACCCTTCCTATAGCATGAGATATGATATCCAACTCCTTCCCATTCCAATCCTGAAACCCTTCCTATACCATAAGATGTGATATCTTAATGCTTCTAATACGAAACCTGAGACCCGTCCTATAACATGAGATGTGATATCCAAATCCTTCCCCTTCCAAACCTGAGACCCTTCCTTTAGCATGAGATGTGATATCCAGCTCCTTCCCATTCCAATCCTGAGACCCTTCCGATAGCAGAGATGCGATATCTCAATGCTTATACCCAACCTGAGACCCTTCCTAGGGCATGAGATGTGATATCCAACTCCTTCCCATTTCAATCCTGAGACCCTTCCTATAGCATGAGATGTGATATCTCAATGCTTCTAATACCAAACCTGAGACCCTTCCTATAGCATGAGATGGGAAATGTGATATCCAAAACCTTCCCCTTCCAAACCTGAGAGCCTTCCTATAGCATGAGATGTGATATTGAAGTATTTCCCATTTCAATCCTGAGACCCTTCCTATAACATGAGATGTGATACCCAACACCTTCCCATTCCAACCTGAGACCCTTCCTATAGCATGAGATGGGATATCCAACTACTTCCAAATCCAATCCTGATACCCTTCCGTTAGCATGAGATGTATCTCAATGCTTCTAATACCAAACCTGAGATCCTTCCTATAACATGAGATGTGATATCCAAATCCTTCCCCTTCCAAACCTGAGACCCTCCCTTTAGCATGAGATGTGATATCCAACTCCTTCCCATTCCAATCCTGAGACTCTTCCTATAGCATGAGATGTGATATCTCAATGCTTCTACCAAACCTGAGACCCTTCCTATAGCATGAGATGTGATATCCGACTCCTTCCCATTCCAATCCTCAGACACTTCCTATAGCATGAGATGTGATATCTCAATGCTTCTAATACCAAACCTGAGACCCTTCCTATAGCATGAGATGTGATATCAAACTCCGTCCCATTCCAATCCTGCGTCCCTTCCTATAGCATGAGATTTGATATCTCAATGTTTCTACTACCAAACCTGAGACCCTTCCTATAACATGAGACGTGATATCCAACTCCTTCCCATTCCAATCCTGAGACTCTTCCTATAGCATGAGATGTGATATCTCAATGCTTCTACCAAACCTGAGACCCTTCTATAGCATGAGATGTGATATCCGACTCCTTCCCATTCCAATCCCCAGACACTTCCTATAGCATGAGATGTGATATCTCAATGCTTCTAATACCAAACCTGAGACCCTTCCTATGGCATGAGATTTGATATCAAACTCCTTCCCAATCCAATCCTGAGACCCTTCCTATAGCGTGAGATATGATATCCAACTCCTTCCCATTCCAATCCTGAAACCCTTCCTACACCATGAGATGTGATATCTTAATGCTTCTAATACCAAACCTGAGACCCGTCCTATAACATGAGATGTGATATTCAAATCCTTCCCCTTCCAAACCTGAGACCCTTCCTTTAGCATGAGATGTGATATCCAGCTCCTTCTCATTCCAATCCTGAGACCCTTCTGATAGCATGAGATGTGATATCTCAATGCTTCTAATATCAAAACTCAGACCCTCCCTATAGCAAGAGATGTGATATCTAAGTCCTTCCCATTCCAATCCTGAGACCCTTCGGATAGCAGAGATGTGATACCTCAATGCTTATACCAAACCTGAGACCCTTCCTATGGCATGAGATGTGATATCCAACTCCTTCCCATTCCAATCCTGAGACCCCTCCTATAGCATGAGATGGGATATCTCAATGCTTCTACCAAACCTGACACCCTTCCTTTAGCATGAGATGTGATATCCAACTCCTTCCCATTCCAATGATGAGACCCTTACTATAGCATGAGATGTGATATCTCAATGCTTCTAATACCAAACCTGAGATCCTTCCTATAACATGAGATGTGATATCCAAATCCTTCCCCTTCCAAACCTGAGACCCTCCCTTTAGCATGAGATGTGATATCCAACTCCTTCCCATTCCAATCCTGAAACCCTTCTGATAGCATGAGATGTGATGTCTCAATGCTTCTAATACCAAACCTGAGATCCTTCCGATAGCATGAGATGTGATATCTCAATGCTTCTAATACCAAACCTGAGATCCTTCCTATAACATGAGATGTGATATCCAAATCCTTCCCCTTCCAAACCTGAGACCCTCCCTTTAGCGTGAGATGTGATATCCAACTCCTTCCCATTCCAATCCTGAGACCCTTCTGATAGCACGAGATGTGATGTCTCAATGCCTCTAATACCAAACCTGAGATCCTACCTCTAACATGAAATGTGATATCCAACTCCTTCCCCTTCCAAACCTGAGAGCCGTCCTATAGCATGAGATGTGATATCCAACTCCTTCCCATTCCAATCCTGAGACTCTTCCTATAGCATGAGATGTGATATCTCAATGCTTCTACCAAACCTGAGACCCTTCCTATAGCATGAGATGTGATATCCGACTCCTTCCCATTCCAATCCTCAGACACTTCCTATAGCATGAGATGTGATATCTCAATGCTTCTAATACCAAACCTGAGACCCTTCCTATGGCATGAGATTTGATATCCAACTCCTTCCCAATCCAATCCTGAGACCCTTCCAATAGCATGAGATATGATATCCAACTCCTTCCCATTCCAATCCTGAAACCATTCCTATACCATGAGATGTGATATCTTAATGCTTCTAATACCAAACGTGAGACCCGTCCTATAACATGAGATGTGATATCCAAATCCTTCCCCTTCCAAACCTGAGACACTTCCTTTAGCATGAGATGTGATATCCAGCTCCTTCTCATTCCAATCCTGAGACCCTTCCGATAGCATGAGATGTGATATCTCAATGCTTCTAATATCAAAACTGAGACCCTCCCTATAGCATGAGATGTGATATCTAAGTCCTTCCCATTCCAATCCTGAGACCCTTCGGATAGCAGAGATGTGATATCTCAATGCTTATACCAAACCTGAGACCCTTCCTATGGCATGAGATGTGATATCCAACTCCTTCCCATTCCAATCCTGAGACCCTTCCTATAGCATGAGATGTGATATCTCAATGCTTCTACCAAACCTGAGACCCTTCCTTTAGCATGAGATGTGATATCCAACTCCTTCCCATTCCAATCCTGAGACCCTTACTATAGCATGAGATGTGATATCTCAATGCTTCTAATACCAAACCTGAGATCCTTCCTATAACATGAGATGTGATATCCAAATCCTTCCCCTTCCAAACCTGAGACCCTCCCTTTAGCATGAGATGTGATATCCAACTCCTTCCCATTCCAATCCTGAGACCCTTCTGATAGCATGAGATGTGATATCTCAATGCTTCTAATACCAAACCTGAGATCCTTCCGATAGCATGAGGTGTGATATCTCAATGCTTCTAATACCAAACCTGAGATCCTTCCTATAACATGAGATGTGATATCCAAATCCTTCCCCTTCCAAACCAGAGACCCTCCCTTTAGTGTGAGATGTGATATCCAACTCCTTCCCATTCCAATCCTTAGACCCTTCTGATAGCATGAGATGTGATGTCTCAATGCCTCTAATACCAAACCTGAGATCCTACATCTAACATGAAATGTGATATCCAACTCCTTCCCCTTCCAAACCTGAGAGCCTTCCTATAACATGAGATGTGATATCGAAGTCCTTCCCATTCCAATCCTGAGACCCTTCCTATAACATGAGATGTGATATCCAACTCCTTCCCATTCCAACCTGAGACCCTTCCTATAGCATGAGATGGGATATCCAACTACTTCCAAATCCAATCCTGAGACCCTTCCTATAGCATGAGATGTGATATCCAACTCCTTCCCATTCCAATCCTCAGACACTTCCTATAGCATGAGATGTGATATGTCAATGCTTCTAATACCAAACCTGAGACCCTTCCTATGGCATGAGATTTGATATCAAACTCCTTCCCATTCCAATCCTGAGACCCTTCCTATAGCATGAGATGTGATATCCAACTCCTTCCCATTCCAATCCTCAGACACTTCCTATAGCATGAGATGTGATATCTTAATGCTTCTAATACGAAACCTGAGACCCGTCCTATAACATGAGATGTGATATCCAAATCCTTGCCCTTCCAAACCTGAGACCCTTCCTTTAGCATGAGATGTGATATCCAGCTCCTTCCCATTCCAATCCTGAGACCCTTCCGATAGCAGAGATGCGATATCTCAATGCTTATACCAAACCTGAGACCCTTCCTATGGCATGAGATGTGATATCCAACTCCTTCCCATTTCAATCCTGAGACCCTTCCCATAGCATGAGATGTGATATCTCAATGCTTCTAATACCAAACCTGAGACCCTTCCTATAGCATGAGATGGGAAATGTGATATCCAACACCTTCCCCTTCCAAACCTGAGACCCTTCCTATAACATGAGATGTGATACCCAACACCTTCCCATTCCAACCTGAGGCCCTTCCTATAGCATGAGATGGGATATCCAACTACTTCCAAATCCAATCCTGATACCCTTCCGTTAGCATGAGATGTATCTCAATGCTTCTAATACCAAACCTGAGATCCTTCCTATAACATGAGATGTGATATCCAAATCCTTCCCCTTCCAAACCTGAGACCCTCCCTTTAGCATGAGATGTGATATCCAACTTCTTCCCATTCCAATCCTGAGACCCTTCCTATAGCATGAGATGTGATATCTCAATGCTTATACCAAACCTGAGAACCTTCCTATAGCATGAGATGTGATATCCAACTCCTTCCCATTCCAATCCTGAGACCCTTCCTATAACATGAGATGTGATATCCAACTCCTTCCCATTCCAATCCTGAGACCCTTCTGGGAGCATTAGATGTGATATCTCAATGCTTCTAATACCAAACCTGAGATCCTTCCGATAGCATGAGATGTGATATCTCAATTCTTCTAATACCAAACCTGAGATCCTTCCTATAACACGAGATGTGATATCCAAATCCTTCCCCTTCCAAACCTGAGACCCTCCCTTTGGCATGAGATGTGATATCCAACTCCTTCCCATTCCAATCCTGAGACCCTTCTGATAGCATGAGATGTGATATCTCAATGCCTCTAACAAACCTGAGTTCCTACCTCTAACATGAAATGTGATATCCAACTCCTTCCCCTTCCAAACCTGAGAGCCTTCCTATAGCATGAGATGTGATATCGAAGTATTTCCCATTCCAATCCTGAGACCCTTCCTATAACATGAGATGTGATATCCAACTCCTTCCCATTCCAACCTGAGACCCTACCTATAGCATGAGATGGGATATCCAACTACTTCCAAATCCAATCCTGATACCCTTTCGATAGCATGAGATGTGATATCTCAATGCCTCTAATACCAAACCTGAGATCCTTCCGATAGCATGAGATGCGATATCTCAATGCTTCTAATACCAAACCTGATTTCCTTCCTATAACATGAGAGGTGATATCAAAATCCTTCCCCTTCCAAACCTGAGACCCTCCCTTTAGCATGAGATGTGATATCCAACTCCTTCCCATTCCAATCCTGAGACCCTTCTGATAGCATGAGATGTGATATCTCAATGCCTCTAATACCAAACCTGAGATCCTACCTCTAACATGAAATGTGATATCCTACTCCTTCCCTTTCCAAACGTGGGACCCTCCCTATAGCATGAGATGTCATGTCTCAATGCTTCTAATACCAAACCTGAGATCCTTCCTATGGCATGAGATGTGATATCCAACTCCTTCCCATTCCAACCTGAGACCCTTCCTATAGCATGAGATGGGATATCCAACTCCTTCCCATTCCAATCCTGAGACCCTTCTGATAGCATGAGATGTGATATCTCAATGCTTCTAATACCAAACCTGAGATCCTTCCGATAACATGAGATGTGATATCTCAATTCTTCTAATACCAAACCTGAGATCCTTCCTATAACACGAGATGTGATATCCAAATACTTCCCCTTCCAAACCTGAGACCCTCCCTTTGGCATGAGATGTAATATCCAACTCCTTCCCATTCCAATCCTGAGAGCCTTCTGATAGCATGAGATGTGATATCTCAATGCCTCTAATACCAAACCTGAGATCCTACCTCTAACATGAAATGTGATATCCTACTCCTTCCCTTTCCAAACGTGAGAACCTCCCTATAGCATGAGATGTGATATCCAACTCCTTCCCATTCCAATCCTGAGACCCTTCCTATAGCATGAGATGTGATATCTCAATGCTTATACCAAACATGAGACCCTTCCTATAGCATGAGATGTGATATCCAACTCCTTCCCATTCCAATCCTGAGACTCTTCCTATAGCATGAGATGTGATATCTCAATGCTTCTACCAAACCTGAGACCCTTCTATAGCATGAGATGTGATATCCGACTCCTTCCCATTCCAATCCTCAGACACTTCCTATAGCATGAGATGTGATATCTCAATGCTTCTAATACCAAACCTGAGACCCTTCCTATGGCATGAGATGTGATATCCAACTCCTTCCCATTCCAATCCTGAGACCCTCCCTTTGGCATGAGATGTGATATCCAACTCCTTCCCATTCCAACCCTGAGACCCTTCTGATAGCATGAGATGTGATATCTCAATGCCTCTAACAAACCTGAGATCCTACCTCTAACATGAAATGTGATATCCAACTCCTTCCCATTCCAATCCTGAGACCCTTCCTATAGCATGAGACGTTATATCTCAATGCTTCTAATACCAAACCTGAGACCCTTCCTATAGCATGATATGGGATATCCAACTCCTTCCCAATCCAATCCTGAGACCCTTCTGATAGCATGAGATGTGATATCTCAATGCTTCTACCAAACCTGAGACCCTTCCTATGGCATGAGATGTGATATCAAACTCCTTCCCATTCGAATCCTGAGACCCTTCCCATACCATGAGATGTGATATCTCAAGGTTTCTCATACCAAACCTGAGGCCCTTCCTATAGCAAGAGATGTGATATACAAATCCTTACCATTCCAAACCTGAAACCCTTCCTATAGCATGAGATGTGATATCCGACTCCTTCCCATTCCAATCCTCAGACACTTCCTATAGCATGAGATGTGATATCTCAATGCTTCTAATACCAAACCTGAGACCCTGCCTATGGCATGAGATGTGATATCCAACTCCTTCCCATTCCAATCCTGAGACCCTCCCTTTGGCATGAGATGTGATATCCAACTCCTTCCCATTCCAACCCTGAGACCCTTCTGATAGCATGAGATGTGATATCTCAATGCCTCTAACAAACCTGAGATCCTACCTCTAACATGAAATGTGATATCCAACTCCTTCCCATTCCAATCCTGAGACCCTTCCTATAGCATGAGACGTTATATCTCAATGCTTCTAATACCAAACCTGAGACCCTTCCTATAGCATGATATGGGATATCCAACTCCTTCCCAATCCAATCCTGAGACCCTTCTGATAGCATGAGATGTGATATCTCAATGCTTCTACCAAACCTGAGACCCTTCCTATGGCATGAGATGTGATATCAAACTCCTTCCCATTCGAATCCTGAGACCCTTCCCATACCATGAGATGTGATATCTCAAGGTTTCTCATACCAAACCTGAGGCCCTTCCTATAGCAAGAGATGTGGTATACAAATCCTTACCATTCCAAACCTGAAACCCTTCCTATAGCATGAGATGTGATATCCGACTCCTTCCCAATCCAATCCTGAGACCCTTCTTATAGCATGAGATGAAATATAACAATGCTTGTAATACCAAATCTGAGTCCCTTCATATAGCATGAGATGTGATATCCAACTCCTTCCCATTCCAATCTGAGACCATGCCTATAGCATGAGATGTGATATCTCAATGCTTCTAATACCAAACCTGAGATCCTTGCTATGACATGAGATGTGATATCCAATTCCTTCCCATTCCAAACCTGAAACCCTTCCTACAGCATGCGATGTGATATCTCAATGCTTCTAATAATAAACCTGAGACCCGTCCTATAACATGAGATGGGATATCCAACTCCTTCCCGTTCCAAACCTGAGACCCTTCCTATAGTATGAGATGTGATATCCAACTCCTTCCCATCCCAATCCTGAGACACTTCCGATAGCAGAGATGTTATATCTCAATGCTTATACCAAACCTGAGACCCTTCCTATGGCATGAGATGTGATATCCAACTCCTTCCCATTCCAATCCTGAGACCCTTCCTATAGCATGAGATGCGATATCTCAATGCTTCTAATACCAAACCTGGACCCTTCCTATAGCATGAAATGTGATATCAAACTCCGTCCCATTCCAATCCTGCGTCCCTTCCTATAGCATGAGATTTGATATCTCAATGTTTCTACTACCAAACCTGAGACCCTTCCTATAACATGAGACGTGATATCCAACTCCTTCCCATTCCAATCCTGAGACTCTTCCTATAGCATGAGATGTGAAATCTCAATGCTTCTACCAAACCTGAGACCCTTCTATAGCATGAGATGTGATATCCGACTCCTTCCCATTCCAATCCTCAGACACTTCCTATAGCATGAGATGTGATATCTCAATGCTTCTAATACCAAACCTGAGACCCTTCCTATGGCATGAGATTTGATATCAAACTCCTTCCCATTCCAATCCTGAAACCCTTCCTACACCATGAGATGTGATATCTTAATGCTTCTAATACCAAACCTGAGACCCGTCCTATAACATGAGATGTGATATCCAAATCCTTCCCCTTCCAAACCTGAGACCCTTCCTTTAGCATGAGATGTGATATCCAGCTCCTTCTCATTCCAATCCTGAGACCCTTCCGATAGCATGAGATGTGATATCTCAATGCTTCTAATAACAAAACTGAGACCCTCCCTATAGCATGAGATGTGATATCTAAGTCCTTCCCATTCCAATCCTGAGACCCTTCGGATAGCAGAGATGTGATATCTCAATGCTTATACCAAACCTGAGACCCTTCCTATGGCATGAGATATGATATCCAACTCCTTCCCATTCCAATCCTGAGACCCCTCCTATAGCATGAGATGGGATATCTCAATGCTTCTACCAAACCTGACACCCTTCCTTTATCATGAGATGTGATATCCAACTCCTTCCCATTCCAATCCTGAGACCCTTACTATAGCATGAGATGTGATATCTCAATGCTTCTAATACCAAACCTGAGATCCTTCCTATAACATGAGATGTGATATCCAAATCATTCCCCTTCCAAACCTGAGACCCTCCCTTTAGCATGAGATGTGATATCCAACTCCTTCCCATTCCAATCCTGAGACCCTTCTGATAGCATGAGATGTGATGTCTCAATGCTTCTAATACCAAACCTGAGATCCTTCCGATAGCATGAGATGTGATATCTCAATGCTTCTAATACCAAACCTGAGATCCTTCCTATAACATGAGATGTGATATCCAAATCCTTCCCCTTCCAATCCTGAGACCCTCCCTTTAGCGTGAGATGTGATATCCAACTCCTTCCCATTCCAATCCTGAGACCCTTCTGATAGCATGAGATGTGATGTCTCAATGCCTCTAATACCAAACCTGAGATCCTACCTCTAACATGAAATGTGATATCCAACTCCTTCCCCTTCCAAACCTGAGAGCCGTCCTATAGCATGAGATGTGATATCAAACTCCTTCCCATTCCAATCCTGAGACTCTTCCTATAGCATGAGATGTGATATCTCAATGCTTCTACCAAACCTGAGACCCTTCCTATAGCATGAGATGTGATATCCGACTCCTTCCCATTCCAATCCTCAGACACTTCCTATAGCATGAGATGTGATATCTCAATGCTTCTAATACCAAACCTGAGACCCTTCCTATAACATGAGATTTGATATCAAACTCCTTCCCAATCCAATCCTGAGACCCTTCCTTTAGCGTGAGATGTGATATCCAACTCCTTCCCATTCCAATCCTTTTACCCTTCTGATAGCATGAGATGTGATGTCTCAATGCCTCTAATACCAAACCTGAGATCCTACATCTAACATGAAATGTGATATCCAACTCCTTCCCCTTCCAAACCTGAGAGCCTTCCTATAACATGAGATGTGATATCGAAGTCCTTCCCATTCCAATCCTGAGACCCTTCCTATAACATGAGATGTGATATCCAACTCCTTCCCATTCCAACCTGAGACCCTTCCTATAGCATGAGATGGGAGATCCAACTACTTCCAAATCCAATCCTGATACCTGTAAGGATATTTAGCAGACAGCACAGAGTACAGCACTACTGCACAGGTAGCAAACAGCACAGAGTACAGCACTACTGCACAGGTAGCAATTTTTTTTTTTTGCAGCAACACCACAAGGGTGCGGTGCATTGCTATATGTGTTACCAGATTAACAAGGAAAGACAGGCCATTCAGTCAAAAACGATTTTAACATATAGGATGCAAATCTATTTTTACAGTTAAAAGCACACGTGCACATTCAAAAATGCACACTATTTTTCACCTGAAATGCCTATGGTGCGAGAGACACATTTGAAAATAACAACTAACATAAATTATAACTAACCTGACTAATGAAACATAATCCACTAATAAAAAAAATGTGTCTCCACTGCAGAATTAGGCCTATTCTGAAAGTGAACTTTTAAACGCACATCCATTTTTTTTTTCTGTTCTCTCTGCTGCCCTGTCCATATAACTACAGGAAGCAAATGGGCTCGAAAGAACAGGAAATCAGTTGGTTACAAAGTATTACTATAAAAATGAGCCATTGTGTAGAGAAGGAGGAGATGGCGTGATTAATTCTGATTGGAGCAGCGTCATAGCAAGTATCATGCTAGAGGGAGTGATGAGGTTTTTGCTGGGGGAGTTTGAGGAAGAAGAAAGGCAGTCAAGATTTGGCAGAGCTGGGAGGAAGACCTTTTCCTGGTTGGAGCATTCCTATCTGCAAAAGCTGAGAATTCCAGGCAATGACCCCGGTTTGAGAAGGAAAGGCGATCCTTTTTACTGGGGTTAATCTTCAAGGGAGCCACACTCAGAAAGAGAACAGCTAAAGTAAACTTCACTGAACAGATAAGGTAATTACATAAGTGTGGGAGCTTAGTGTGTACGAGAATATGGAGTCAGTGTAGGATTCCTGTGCATGCCTTAATCAAATGCTAATGTTGCAATTTGAGTTCTGTTCTCCGCCACTCTCTTTGCAGTGTGTCATAGACAAAGCTGTTACTGTGCTGTTTTAGTTATTTCTGTAAAGAGTGAGATCGTGTTTAAATGCAACTTTTATAATACAGAAAAATATTTGAAAGCAGACGGGTGGTGTGTCTTCTATTTACCAATACAGTGCTGATGAGGAGAGATTTTTAAACAGTGCAATTGTCATTTTGCATGATCAGATTCAGTATGAACAGTTGTGAGTGATTGTAGCATAGCTTGTTGGAGGTACATGAGCCAACGGGAAGAGAGACTCTCTGGACATAATTCCCTACCGTATATAAGGTAGTGGAAATTACCACATATAGCTCTCTGTCGTAAATAAGTCAGTGAGATTGCCCATGGTGGCACACTAACACTAACACTGAAAATGTGGTATTCCTGAAATGTAGGCCTGAGGTCTCTCTAGTGATTACACGAAAAATCTAAGCAAAGATAAGGGATTCTGGACATTGGGGCCACCAATAAAACAAGGGAATAACGCTCACCAAAATACCACCAAATACGCATACCAACCACGCACACCAAATATGCATGTCTGGGTGCTGAAATAATGCATGTCCACTGTATTATTGTTGTACAGGGCCCAATCTGAATACGAGGAGTGATTATTGCTAAGTTATTTTTCGGCGGTAATAAAATACCGTCAGGCCCCAAATCTCCACAAAATACCCTACATACCCTTCCGATAGCATGAGATGTGATAACCCAATGCTTCTACCAAACCTGAGACCCATACTATGGCATAAAATGTGATATCAAACTCCTTCCCATTCCAATCCCGAGACCCTTCCTATAGCTTGAGATGTGATATCCAACTCCTTCCCATTCCAATTCTGAGACCCTTCCTATACCAGGAGACTTGCTATCTCAATGCTTCAAATACCAAACCTGACACCCGTCCTATAACATGAGTTGTGATATCCAAATCCTTCCCCTTCCAAACCTGAGACCCTTCCTTTATCATGAGATGTGATATCCAACTCCTTCCCATTCCAATCCTGAGACCCTTCCCATATCATGAGATTTGTTATCTCAATGCTTCTAATATCAAACTTGAGACCCTTCCTATAGCATGAGATGTGATATCCAAGTCCTTCCCATTCCAATCCTGAGACCCTTCCTATAGCATGAGATGTGATATGATATCTCAATGCTTATACCAAATCTGAGACCCTTCCTATGGCATGAGATGTGATATCCAACTCCTTCCCATTCCAATCCTGAGACACTTCCTATAGCATGAGATGTGATATCTCAATGCTTCTATCAAACCTGAGACCCTTCCTTTAGCATGAGATGTGATATCCAACTCCTTCCCATTCCAATCCTGAGACCCTTCCTATGGCATGAGTTGTGATATCTCAATGCTTCTATTACCAAACCTGGGACCCGTCCTATAACATGAGATGTGATATCCAAATCCTTCCCCTTCCAAACGTGAGATCCTTCCTTTAGCATGAGATGTGATATCCAAATCCTTCCCATTCCAATCCTGAAACCCTTCCTATAGCATGAGATGTGATATCTCAATGTTTCTAATAAAAAACCTGAGACCCTTCCTATAGCAAGAGATGTGATATCCACATCCTTCCCATTCAAATCCTGAGACCCTTCCTATAACATGAGATGTGATATCCAACTCCTTCCCATTCCAACCTGAGACCCTTCCTATAGCATGAGAAGGGATATCCAACTCCATCCCATTGCAATCCTGAGATCCTTCCTATAACATGAGATGTGATATCCAATTATTTCCCATTCCAAACCTGAGACCCTTCCTATTGGATGAGATGTGATACCCAACTCCTTCCCATTCCAATCCTGAGACCCTTCCTATACCATGAGATATGAACCGCAATGTTTCAAATACCAAACCTGGGACCCGTTCTATAACATGAGGTATGATATCCAAATCCTTCCCCTTCCAAACCTGAGACCCTTCCTTTAGCATGAGATGTGATATCCAAATCCTTCCCATTCCAATCCTGAGACCCTACCTATAACATGAGATGTGATATCCAAAGCCTTCCCATTCCAACCTGAGACCCTTCCTATGGCATGAGATGTGATATCCAAATCCTTCCCATTCCAATCCTGAGACCCTTCCTATAGCATGAGATGTGATATCTCAATGCTTCTATCAAACCTGAGACCCTTCCTTTAGCATGAGATGTGATATCCAACTCCTTCCCATTCCAATCCTGAGACCCTTCCTATGGCATGAGTTGTGTTAGGAAAGATTTCGTAATTGTAGGTAATTTTCCTTCCATGTGGCAACCCCTAAACTTTTTGCTGTTGTTTTTCACCTTGTTCTTGACTTTGCCAGAGAAGTGCAGCCTTCTGCTGCACTCCTCTGGGCTTTCGCTCCTTTTCTTGCGGGGAAACTGACATGCCCTTAAGACAGTCAGTACCGGGGAACGCTGTTTCCCGTAGTTTCTTTTATCATGTTGCGGCTTTAGTGCAACATGACACAAGAAGGCACTGTAAGCTAAGTTACAGCTCTCTTGGGTCTCTAGCCTTCTACAGGCCCTAGATACTCTTTTAGGATGGTATTTTGATCGGTGCAAGTCATTCAGGGACTGGAATGGTGGCAGCAATCGTTTTGTTTATTTTGAGCTCCTTTTGGCGTTCTGAGCACGTTTTTCGCACTGAACCCAAAATGGTGGCCTGGCTCCCAAAATGGCCAGACCACGAGGCTCCTTTGTCCTGTCCACTGACCGTCTTGCGCCCTTCACCTTCCCCAGGTCGAGCGACCCGGGGCCTTCCTTATTTGGGCATGTACTTTCCCGCGAAACGTGGTTGCTTTCGCGGGCTTCTACATGTCTTTTGTGTGCCTCCAGGGTGTGCGCTGGGATGTCTGGTCCCAATACACATCCTGGGTGCCAGAGAGTCTAGGGTAGTGTGAATGCCTGGGACCACCGTGGTCCGTGATTGGTCCATGTATGGTATGTGTGTTGATGAGCGGATCTCCCATTGGCTCCCCTCCGTTTTGGCGCGAAGGGAACCGTGGATAAGAGGGGGCTGGAAACACCACTACCATGTCGATCTCCTGAGTTCTCACGAACGAAGGAATACAGGAGCCAAGTATCCTGCAACCAAGAGGCTGGACCGAGGAATCGCTGGTGACCCGCTGAAGGACTCCTCCTTTGCACTGCTGTCGTCCTGTGAAACCCTTTCCTCCTTTGATCGAACCAGAAGGCCTGTACTGGTGCTTCAACCTTTGGAATAGCAGGAACAGCTATTCCCGGCGACTTCATCATCTCCTGCCAAGTAAGCCTTCGGAAGCGTCTCTGGGCCATCCAGTTGACTGACCAGCTTACAAGGGAGTCCTGCTCTGTAACCGCCGCCAGGTTGTGTTGTATTTCGAGTCCTTGTCACTCTCACACGCTTAGTACACTTGGCGTTCCCAAGTCTGAAGTGAGTAGTGTACATTTGGCTCAGATACACACGGCCGCTCCGTTGCCCTGCTGTGGTGACAAAACTGTGCAGGTTTCTTCGATTGGGACGTCTTTTTTTTCTACACGACGACGAGGCATTCCCGGCTCTTCTGAACCTGCCAGCTGCTGAAACTAACGTGGAGAAGCCTGGGTCTGCTTGCATCGGGGACCGGTGAGTAGTATAGCTAGGATCTGGTCGCCCTCCTGCAGTAGCCCATTGCTTTTCCCCGCTGTGTAAAAACAGCACCCTTTTGTCCGTACTCGCGCTCTTCTTCTGCTCACTGTGGAGGCTGCGCTTGAGTCGCGGAACCTGTTCTTCTTCTGTTGTGCACTAAACCGAACTGCCTGACTTCCTCCGAAGAGCTTCTCCTTTTGCCCGTTGGCACCAGCGTGTGCAGGTACTTTTGAGCACAAGGCTCCACTCTTCGCAGGGCTCGGACTTCCATCTAGTTAGGTGCCTCTGAAGGCGAACTGAGTCTAAAGCATTGTATCGCACTGCCTGTTTTCCTTCCCTTGCAGGTGGACTACACATTTCGTGCATATAACGCTTGCGACTGTCGTATTTGTATATATATTGTATTGGTATGGTATGTGTTGGCTTAATATTGTGATATTGTGATTTTCTCGCTACGGTCATTATTTTAAAGGCCTTAAAATAAATGTGTATATATTTTTGATATAACAACTGTTTGGAGTAGTTTGTAAGCGCTCTTGCTTTGTGTGCTCATTGCGGGCTTTCAGTCACCCTCACCCCTCTTGAGACCTAGTCTTGACCGCCGCGATCGCTACCTTGATTGGTCTGGCTCGTCCAGAGGTTACCCTATTCAAAGTAATTAGGTCGGCCTTCTGAACTTCTGCGCCACCAGGACAGAGTTCAGAAATCCGTCTTAACATAGAAGCATTGAGATATCACATCTCATGCTATAGGAAGAGTCTCAGGATTGGAATGGGAAGGAGTTGGATATCACATCTCATGCTATAGGACGGCTCTCAGGTTTTGAAGGGGAAGGAGTTGGATATCACATTTCATGTTAGAGGTAGGATCTCAGGTTTGGTATTAGAGGCATTGAGACATCACATCTCATGCTATCAGAAGGGTCTCAGGATTGGAATGGGAAGGAGTTGGATATCACATCTCACGCTAAAGGGAGGGTCTCAGGTTTGGAAGGGGAAGGATTTGGATATCACATCTCATGTTATAGGAAGGATCTCAGGTTTGGTATTAGAAGCATTGAGATATCACATCTCATGCTATCGGAAGGATCTCAGGTTTGGTATTAGAAGCATTGAGACATCACATCTCATGCTATCTCAGGATTGGAATGGGAAGGAGTTGGATATCACATCTCATGCTAAAGGGAGGGTCTCAGGTTTGGAAGGGGAAGGATTTGGATATCACATCTCATGTTATAGGAAGGATCTCAGGTTTGGTATTAGAAGCATTGAGATATCACATCTCATGCTATAGTAAGGGTCTCAGGATTGGAATGGGAAGGAGTTGGATATCACATCTCATGCTAAAGGAAGGGTGTCAGGTTTGGTAGAAGCATTGAGATATCCCATCTCATGCTATAGGAGGGGTCTCAGGATTGGAATGGGAAGGAGTTGGATATCACATCTCATGCCATAGGAAGGGTCTCAGGTTTGGTATAAGCATTGAGATATCACATCTCTGCTATCCGAAGGGTCTCAGGATTGGAATGGAAAGGACGTAGATATCACATCTCATGCTATAGGGAGGGTCTCAGTTTTGTTATTAGAAGCATTGAGATATCACATCTCATGCTATCGGAAGGGTCTCAGGATTGGAATGAGAAGGAGCTGGATATCACATCTCATGCTAAAGGAAGGGTCTCAGGTTTGGAAGGGGAAGGATTTGGATATCACATCTCATGTTATAGGACGGGTCTCAGGTTTGGTATTAGAAGCATTAAGATATCACATCTCATGGTGTAGGAAGGGTTTCAGGATTGGAATGGGAAGGAGTTGGATATCATATCTCATGCTATAGGAAGGGTCTCAGGATTGGATTGGGAAGGAGTTTGATATCAAATCTCATGCCTTAGGAAGGGTCTCAGGTTTGGTATTAGAAGCATTGAGATATCACATCTCATGCTATAGGAAGTGTCTGAGGATTGGAATGGGAAGGAGTCGGATATCACATCTCATGCTATAGAAGGGTCTCAGGTTTGGTAGAAGCATTGAGATATCACATCTAATGCTATAGGAAGAGTCTCAGGATTGGAATGGGAAGGAGTTGGATATCACGTCTCATGTTATAGGAAGGATCTCAGGTTTGGTAGTAGAAACATTGAGATATCAAATCTCATACCATAGGAAGGGATGCAGGATTGGAATGGGACGGAGTTTGATATCACATTTCATGCTATAGGAAGGGTCCAGGTTTGGTATTAGAAGCATTGAGATATCGCATCTCATGCTATAGGAAGGGTCTCAGGATTGGAATGGGAAGGAGTTGGATATCACATCTCATGCCATAGGAAGGGTCTCAGGTTTGGTATAAGCATTGAGATATAACATCTCTGCTATCGGAAGTGTCTCAGGATTGGGATGGGAAGGAGTTGGATATCACATCTCATACTATAGGAAGGGTCTCAGGTTTGGAACGGGAAGGAGTTGGATATCCCATCTCATGTTATAGGGCGGGTCTCAGGTTTGGTATTAGAAGCATTGAGATATCACATCGCATGCTGTAGGAAGGGTTTCAGGTTTGGAATGGGAAGCAATTGGATATCACATCTCATGTCAAAGCAAGGATCACAGGTTTGGTATTAGAAGCATTGAGATATCACATCTCATGCTATAGGCATGGTCTCAGATTGGAATGGGAAGGAGTTGGATATCACATCTCATACTATATGAAGGGACTCAGATTTGGTATTACAAGCATTGTGATATTTCATCTCATGCTATAGGAAGGGTCTCAGGATTGGATTGGGAAGGATTCGGAAATCACATCTCATGCTATAGGAAGGGTTTCAGGATTGGAATGGGAAGGATTTGTATACCACATCTCTTGCTATAGGAAGGGCCTCAGGTTTGGTATGAGAAACATTGAGATATCACATCTCATGGTATGGGAAGGGTCTCAGGATTCGAATGGGAAGGAGTTTGATATCACATCTCATGCCATAGGAAGGGTCTCAGGTTTGGTAGAAGCATTGAGATATCACATCTCATGTAATCAGAAGGGTCTCAGGATTGGATTGGGAAGGAGTTGGATATCCCATATCATGCTATAGGAAGGGTCTCAGGTTTGGTATTAGAAGCATTGAGATATCACGTCTCATGCTATAGGAAGGGTCTCAGGATTGGAATGGGAAGGAGTTGGATATCACATTTCATGTTAGAGGTAGGATCACAGGTTTGTTAGAGGCATTGAGATATCACATCTCATGCTATCAGAAGGGTCTCAGGGTTGGAATGGGAAGGAGTTGGATATCACATCTCAAGCCAAAGGGAGGGTCTCAGGTTTCGAAGGGGAAGGATTTGGATATCACATCTCGTGTTATAGGAAGGATCTCAGGTTTGGTATTAGAAGAATTGAGATATCACATCTCATGCTATCGGAAGGATCTCAGGTTTGGTATTAGAAGCATTGAGATATCACATCTCATGCTCTCAGAAGGGTCTCAGGATTGGAATGGGAAGGAGTTGGATATCACATCTCATGCTATAGGAAGGGTCTCAGGATTGGAATGGGAAGGAGTTTTATATGACATCACATGCCATAGGAAGGATCTCAGGTTTGGTATTAGAAGCATTGAGACATCACATCTCATGCTATAGGAGGGGTCTCAGGATTGGAATGGGAAGGAGTTGGATATCACATCTCATGCCATAGGAAGGGTCTCAGGTTTGGTATTAGAAGCATTGAGATATCACATCTCATGCTATAGGAAGTGTCTGAGGATTGGAATGGGAAGGAGTCGGATATCACATCTCATGCTATAGAAGGGTCTCAGGTTTGGTAGAAGCATTGAGATATCACATCTCATGCTATAGGAAGAGTCTCAGGATTGGAATGGGAAGGAGTTGGATATCACATCTCATGCTATAGGAAGGGTCTCATGTTTGGTATAAGCATTGAGATATCACATCTCATGCTATAGGAAGGGTCTCAGGATTGGAATGGGAAGGAGTTGGATATCACATCTCATGCTATAGGGAGGTTCTCACGTTTGGAAAGGGAAGGAGTAGGATATCACATTTCATGTTAGAGGTAGGATCTCAGGTTTGGTATTAGAGGCATTGAGATATCACATCTCATGCTATCAGAAGGCTCTCAGGATTGGAATGGGAAGGAGTTGGATATCACATCTCATGCCAAAGGGAGGGTCTCAGGTTTGGAAGGGGAAGTATTTGGATATCACATCTCGTGTTATAGGAAGGATCTCAGGTTTGGTATTAGAAGAATTGAGACATCACATCTCATGTTAAAGGAAGGATCTCAGGTTTGGTATTAGAAGCATTGAGATATCACATCTCATGCTATCAGAACGGTCTCAGGATTGGAATGGGAAGGAGTTGGATATCCCATCTCATGCTATAGGAAGGGTCTCAGGTTGGAATGGGAAGGAGTTGGATATCACATCTCATGCCATAGGAAGGATCTCAGGTTTGGTATTAGAAGCATTGAGACATCACATCTCATGCTATAGGGAGGGTCTCACGTTTGGAAAGGGAAGGAGTAGGATATCACATTTCATGTTAGAGGTAGGATCTCAGGTTTGGTATTAGAGGCATTGAGATATCACATCTCATGCTATCAGAAGGGTCTCAGGATTGGAATGGGAAGGAGTTGGATATCACATCTCATGCTAAAGGGAGGGTCTCAGGTTTGGAAGGGGAAGGATTTTGATATCACATCTCATGTTATAGGAAGGAAATCAGGTTTGGTATTAGAAGCATTGAGATATCGCATCTCATGCTATCGGAAGGATCTCAGGTTTGGTATTAGAGGCATTGAGATATCACATCTCATGCTATCGAAAGGGTATCAGGATTGGATTTGGAAGTAGTTGGATATCCCATCTCATGCTATAGGAAGGGTCTCAGGTTGGAATGGGAAGGAGTTGGATATCACATCTCATGTTATAGGAAGGGTCTCAGGATTGGAATGGGAAATACTTCGATATCACATCTCATGCTATAGGAAGGCTCTCAGGTTTGGAAGGGGAAGGAGTTAGATATCACATTTCATGTTAGAGGTAGGATCTCAGGTTTGTTAGAGGCATTGAGATATCACATCTCATGCTATCAGAAGGGTCTCAGGATTGGAATGGGAAGGAGTTGGATATCACATCTCATGCCAAAGGGAGGGTCTCAGGTTTGGAAGGGGAAGGATTTGGATATCACATCACGTGTTATAGGAAGGATCTCAGGTTTGGTATTAGAAGAATTGAGATATCACATCTCATGCTATCGGAAGGATCTCAGGTTTGGTATTAGAAGCATTGAGATATCACATCTCATGCTCTCAGAAGGGTCTCAGGATTGGAATGGGAAGGAGTTGGATATCACATCTCATGTTATAGGAAGGGTCTCAGGATTGGAATGGGAAGGAGTTGGATATCACATCTCATGCTATAGGAAGGTTCTCAGATTTGGTATAAGCATTGAGATATCACATCTCATGCTATAGGAAGGGTCTCAGGATTGGAATGGGAAGGAGTTGGATATCATATCTCATGCTAAAGGGAGGGTCTCAGGTTTGGAAGGGGAAGGATTTGGATATCACATCTCATGTTATAGGAAGGATCTCAGGTTTGGTATTAGAAGCATTGAGATACATCTCATGCTAACGGAAGGGTATCAGGATTGGATTTGGAAGTAGTTGGATATCCCATCTCATGCTATAGGAAGGGTCTCAGGTTGGAATCGGAAGGTGTTGGGTATCACATCTCATGTTATAGGAAGGGTCTCAGGATTGAAATGGGAAATACTTCAATATCACATCTCATGCTATAGGAAGGCTCTCAGGTTTGGAAGGGGAAGGAGTTGGATATCACATTTCCCATCTCATGCTATAGAAAGGGTCTCAGGTTTGGTATTAGAAGCATTGAGATATCACATCTCATGCTATAGGAAGGGTCTCAGGATTGAAATGGGAAGGAGTTGGATATCACATCTCATGCCATAGGAAGGGTCTCAGGTTTGGTATAAGCATTGAGATATCGCATCTCTGCTATCGGAAGGGTCTCAGGATTGGAATGGGAAGGAGCTGGATATCACATCTCATGCTAAAGGAAGGGTCTCAGGTTTGGAAGGGGAAGGATTTGGATATTACATCTCATGTTATAGGACGGGTCTCAGGTTTGGTATTAGAAGCATTAAGATATCACATCTTATGGTATAGGAAGGGTTTCAGGATTGGAATGGGAAGGAGTTGGATATCATATCTCATGCTATAGGAAGGGTCTCAGGATTGGAATGGGAAGGAGTTTGATATCAAATCTCATGCCATAGGAAGGGTCTCAGGTTTGGTATTAGAAGCATTGAGATATCACATCTCATGCTATAGGAAGTGTCTGATGATTGGAATGGGAAGGAGGTGGATATCACATCTCATGCTATAGGAAGGGTCTCAGGATTGGATTTGGAAGTAGTTGGATATCACATCTCATGTTATAGGAAGGGTCTCAGGATTGGAATGGGAAGGACTTCGATATCACATCTCATGTTATAGGAAGGCTCTCAGGTTTGGAAGGGGAAGGAGTTGGATATCACATTTCATGTTAGATGTAGGATCTCAGGTTTGGTATTAGAGGCATTGAGACATCACATCTCATGCTATCAGAAGGGTCTAAGGATTGGAATGGGAAGGAGTTGGATATCACATCTCACACTAAAGGGAGGGTCTCTGGTTTGGAAGGGGAAGGATTTGGATATCACATCTCATGTTATAGGAAGGATCTCAGGTTTGGTATTAGAAGCATTGAGATATCACATCTCATGCTATCGGAAGGATCTCAGGTTTGGTATTAGAAGCATTGAGATATCACATCTCATGCTATCAGAAGGGTCTCAGGATTGGAATGGGAAGGAGTTGGATATCACATCTCATGCTAAAGGGAGGGTCTCAGGTTTGGTAGAAGCATTGAGATATCACATCTCATGCTATCAGAAGGGTCTCAGGATTGGATTGGGAAGGAGTTGGATATCCCATATCATGCTATAGGAAGGGTCTCAGGTTTGGTATTAGAAGCATTGAGATATCACGTCTCATGCTATAGGAAGGGTCTCAGGATTGGAATGGGAAGGAGTTGGATATCACATTTCATGTTAGAGGTAGGATCACAGGTTTGTTAGAGGCATTGAGATATCACATCTCATGCTATCAGAAGGGTCTCAGGGTTGGAATGGGAAGGAGTTGGATATCACATCTCATGCCAAAGGGAGGGTCTCAGGTTTGGAAGGGGAAGGATTTGGATATCACATCTCGTGTTATAGGAAGGATCTCAGGTTTGGTATTAGAAGAATTGAGATATCACATCTCATGCTATCGGAAGGATCTCAGGTTTGGTATTAGAAGCATTGAGATATCACATCTCATGCTCTCAGAAGGGTCTCAGGATTGGAATGGGAAGGAGTTGGATATCACATCTCATGCTATAGGAAGGGTCTCAGGATTGGAATGGGAAGGAGTTTTATATGACATCACATGCCATAGGAAGGATCTCAGGTTTGGTATTAGAAGCATTGAGACATCACATCTCATGCTATAGGAGGGGTCTCAGGATTGGAATGGGAAGGAGTTGGATATCACATCTCATGCCATAGGAAGGGTCTCAGGTTTGGTATTAGAAGCATTGAGATATCACATCTCATGCTATAGGAAGTGTCTGAGGATTGGAATGGGAAGGAGTCGGATATCACATCTCATGCTATAGAAGGGTCTCAGGTTTGGTAGAAGCATTGAGATATCACATCTCATGCTATAGGAAGAGTCTCAGGATTGGAATGGGAAGGAGTTGGATATCACATCTCATGCTATAGGAAGGGTCTCATGTTTGGTATAAGCATTGAGATATCACATCTCATGCTATAGGAAGGGTCTCAGGATTGGAATGGGAAGGAGTTGGATATCACATCTCATGCTATAGGGAGGTTCTCACGTTTAGAAAGGGAAGGAGTAGGATATCACATTTCATGTTAGAGGTAGGATCTCAGGTTTGGTATTAGAGGCATTGAGATATCACATCTCATGCTATGAGAAGGCTCTCAGGATTGGAATGGGAAGGAGTTGGATATCACATCTCATGCCAAAGGGAGGGTCTCAGGTTTGGAAGGGGAAGTATTTGGATATCACATCTCGTGTTATAGGAAGGATCTCAGGTTTGGTATTAGAAGAATTGAGATATCACATCTCATGTTAAAGGAAGGATCTCAGGTTTGGTATTAGAAGCATTGAGATATCACATCTCATGCTATCAGAATGGTCTCAGGATTGGAATGGGAAGGAGTTGGATATCCCATCTCATGCTATAGGAAGGGTCTCAGGTTGGAATGGGAAGGAGTTGGATATCACATCTCATGCCATAGGAAGGATCTCAGGTTTGGTATTAGAAGCATTGAGACATCACATCTCATGCTATAGGGAGGGTCTCACGTTTGGAAAGGGAAGGAGTAGGATATCACATTTCATGTTAGAGGTAGGATCTCAGGTTTGGTATTAGAGGCATTGAGATATCACATCTCATGCTATCAGAAGGGTCTCAGGATTGGAATGGGAAGGAGTTGGATATCACATCTCATGCTAAAGGGAGGGTCTCAGGTTTGGAAGGGGAAGGATTTTGATATCACATCTCATGTTATAGGAAGGAAATCAGGTTTGGTATTAGAAGCATTGAGATATCGCATCTCATGCTATCGGAAGGATCTCAGGTTTGGTATTAGAGGCATTGAGATATCACATCTCATGCTATCGAAAGGGTATCAGGATTGGATTTGGAAGTAGTTGGATATCCCATCTCATGCTATAGGAAGGGTCTCAGGTTGGAATGGGAAGGAGTTGGATATCACATCTCATGTTATAGGAAGGGTCTCAGGATTGGAATGGGAAATACTTCGATATCACATCTCATGCTATAGGAAGGCTCTCAGGTTAGGAAGGGGAAGGAGTTAGATATCACATTTCATGTTAGAGGTAGGATCTCAGGTTTGTTAGAGGCATTGAGATATCACATCTCATGCTATCAGAAGGGTCTGAGGATTGGAATGGGAAGGAGTTGGATATCACATCTCATGCCAAAGGGAGGGTCTCAGGTTTGGAAGGGGAAGGATTTGGATATCACATCACGTGTTATAGGAAGGATCTCAGGTTTGGTATTAGAAGAATTGAGATATCACATCTCATGCTATCGGAAGGATCTCAGGTTTGGTATTAGAAGCATTGAGATATCACATCTCATGCTCTCAGAAGGGTCTCAGGATTGGAATGGGAAGGAGTTGGATATCACATCTCATGTTATAGGAAGGGTCTCAGGATTGGAATGGGAAGGAGTTGGATATCACATCTCATGCTATAGGAAGGTTCTCAGATTTGGTATAAGCATTGAGATATCACATCTCATGCTATAGGAAGGGTCTCAGGATTGGAATGGGAAGGAGTTGGATATCATATCTCATGCTAAAGGGAGGGTCTCAGGTTTGGAAGGGGAAGGATTTGGATATCACATCTCATGTTATAGGAAGGATCTCAGGTTTGGTATTAGAAGCATTGAGATACATCTCATGCTAACGGAAGGGTATCAGGATTGGATTTGGAAGTAGTTGGATATCCCATCTCATGCTATAGGAAGGGTCTCAGGTTGGAATGGGAAGGTGTTGGGTATCACATCTCATGTTATAGGAAGGGTCTCAGGATTGAAATGGGAAATACTTCAATATCACATCTCATGCTATAGGAAGGCTCTCAGGTTTGGAAGGGGAAGGAGTTGGATATCACATTTCCCATCTCATGCTATAGGAAGGGTCTCAGGTTTGGTATTAGAAGCATTGAGATATCACATCTCATGCTATAGGAAGGGTCTCAGGATTGAAATGGGAAGGAGTTGGATATCACATCTCATGCCATAGGAAGGGTCTCAGGTTTGGTATAAGCATTGAGATATCGCATCTCTGCTATCGGAAGGGTCTCAGGATTGGAATGGGAAGGAGCTGGATATCACATCTCATGCTAAAGGAAGGGTCTCAGGTTTGGAAGGGGAAGGATTTGGATATTACATCTCATGTTATAGGACGGGTCTCAGGTTTGGTATTAGAAGCATTAAGATATCACATCTTATGGTATAGGAAGGGTTTCAGGATTGGAATGGGAAGGAGTTGGATATCATATCTCATGCTATAGGAAGGGTCTCAGGAATGGAATGGGAAGGAGTTTGATATCAAATCTCATGCCATAGGAAGGGTCTCAGGTTTGGTATTAGAAGCATTGAGATATCACATCTCATGCTATAGGAAGTGTCTGAGGATTGGAATGGGAAGGAGGTGGATATCACATCTCATGCTATAGGAAGGGTCTCAGGATTGGATTTGGAAGTAGTTGGATATCACATCTCATGTTATAGGAAGGGTCTCAGGATTGGAATGGGAAGGACTTCGATATCACATCTCATGTTATATGAAGGCTCTCAGGTTTGGAAGGGGAAGGAGTTGGATATCACATTTCATGTTAGATGTAGGATTTCAGGTTTGGTATTAGAGGCATTGAGACATCACATCTCATGCTATCAGAAGGGTCTAAGGATTGGAATGGGAAGGAGTTGGATATCACATCTCACACTAAAGGGAGGGTCTCTGGTTTGGAAGGGGAAGGATTTGGATATCACATCTCATGTTATAGGAAGGATCTCAGGTCTGGTATTAGAAGCATTGAGATATCACATCTCATGCTATCGGAAGGATCTCAGGTTTGGTATTAGAAGCATTGAGATATCACATCTCATGCTATCAGAAGGGTCTCAGGATTGGAATGGGAAGGAGTTGGATATCACATCTCATGCTAAAGGGAGGGTCTCAGGTTTGGAAGGGGAAGGATTTGGATATCACATCTCATGTTATAGGAAGGATCTCAGGTTTGGTATTAGAAGCATTGAGATATCACATCTCATGCTATACTAAGGGTCTCAGGATTGGAATGGGAAGGAGTTGGATATCACATCTCCTGCTAAAGGAAGGGTCTCAGGTTTGGTAGAAGCATTGAGATATCACATCTCATGCTATAGGAAGGGTCTCAGGATTGGAATGGGAAGGAGTTGGATATCACATCTCATGCCATAGGAAGGGTCTCAGGTTTGGTATAAGCATTGAGATATCACATCTCTGCTATCCGAAGGGTCTCAGGATTGGAATGGGAAGGACTTAGATATCACATCTCATGCTATAGGGAGGTTCTCAGTTTTGATATTAGAAGCATTGAGATATCACATCTCATGCTATCGGAAGGGTCTCAGGATTGGAATGAGAAGGAGCTGGATATCACATCTCATGCTAAAGGAAGGGTCTCAGGTTTGGAAGGGGAAGGATTTGGATATCACATATCATGTTATAGGACGGGTCTCACGTTTGGTATTAGAAGCATTAAGATATCACATCTCATGGTATAGGAATGGTTTCAGGATTGGAATGGGAAGGAGTTGGATATCATATCTCATGCTATAGGAAGGGTCTCAGGATTGGATTGGGAAGGAGTTTGATAACAAATCTCATGCCATAGGAAGGGTCTCAGGTTTGGTATTAGAAGCATTGAGATATCACATCTCATGCTATAGGAAGTGTCTGAGGATTGGAATGGGAAGGAGTCGGATATCACATCTAATGCTATAGGAAGGGTCTCAGGTTTGGTAGAAGCATTGAGATATCACATCTCATGCTATAGGAAGAGTCTCAGGATTGGAATGGGAAGGAGTTGGATATCACATCTCATGCTATAGGACGGCTCTCAGGTTTGGAAGGGGAAGGAGTTGGATATCACATTTCATGTTAGAGGTAGGATCTCAGGTTTGGTATTAGAGGCATTGAGACATCACTTCTCATGCTATCAGAAGGGTCTCAGGATTTGAATGGGAAGGAGTTGGATATCACATCTCACGCTAAAGGGAGGGTCTCAGGTTTGGAAGGGGAAGGATTTGGATATCACATCTCATGTTATAGGAAGGATCTCAGGTTTGGTATTAGAAGCATTGAGATATCACATCTCATGCTATCGGAAGGATCTCAGGTTTGGTATTAGAATCATTGAGACATCACATCTCATGCTATCAGAAGGGTTTCAGGATTGGAATGGGAAGGAGTTGGATATCAAATCTCATGCTAAAGGGAGGGTCTCAGGTTTGGAAGGGGAAGAATTTGGATATCACATCTCATGTTATAGGAAGGATCTCAGATTTGGTATTAGAAGCATTGAGATATCACATCTCATGCTATAGTAAGGGTCTCAGCATTGGAATGGGAAGGAGTTGGATATCACATCTCATGCTAAAGGAAGGGTGTCAGGTTTGGTAGAAGCATTGAGATATCCCATCTCATGCTATAGGAGGGGTCTCAGGATTGGAATGGGAAGGAGTTGGATATCACATCTCATGCCATAGGAAGGGTCTCAGGTTTGGTATAAGCATTGAGATATCACATCTCTGCTATCCGAAGGGTCTCAGGATTGGAATGGGAAGGACTTAGATATCACATCTTATGCTATAGGGAGGGTCTCAGTTTTGATATTAGAAGCATTGAGATATCACATCTCATGCTATAGGAAGGGACGCAGGATTGGAATGGGAGGGAGTTTGATATCACATCTAATGCTATAGGAAGGGTCTCAGGTTTGGAAGGGGAAGGATTTGGATATCACATCTCATGTTATAGGACGGGTCTCAGGTTTGGTATTAGAAGCATTAAGATATCACATCTCATGGTGTAGGAAGGGTTTCAGGATTGGAATGGGAAGGAGTTGGATATCATATCTCATGCTATAGGAAGGGTCTCAGGATTGGATTGGGAAGGAGTTTGATATCAAATCTCATGCCATAGGAAGGGTCTCAGGTTTGGTATTAGAAGCATTGAGATATCACATCTCATGCTATAGGAAGTGTCTGAGGATTGGAATGGGAAGGAGTCGGATATCACATCTCATGCTATAGAAGGATCTCAGGTTTGGTAGAAGCATTGAGATATCACATCTCATGCTATAGGAAGAGTCTCAGGATTGGAATGCGAAGGGGTTGGATATCACGTCTCATGTTATAGGAAGGGTCTCAGGTTTGGTAGTAGAAACATTGAGATATCAAATCTCATGCTATAGGAAGGTACGCAGGATTGGAATGGGACGGAGTTTGATATCACATCTCATGCTATAGGAAGGGTCTCAGGTTTGGTATTAGAAGCATTGAGATATCGCATCTCATGCTATAGGAAGGGTCTCAGGATTGCAATGGGAAGGAGTTGGATATCACATCTCATGCCATAGGAAGGGTCTCAGGTTTGGTATAAGCATTGAGATATAACATCTCTGCTATCGGAAGTGTCTCAGGATTGGGATGGGAAGGAGTTTGGCATGAGATGTGATATCAAACTCCTTCCCATTCCAATCCCGAGACCCTTCCTATAGCTTGAGATGTGATATCCAACTCCTTCCCATTCCAATTCTGAGACCCTTCCTATACCAGGACACTTGCTATCTCAATGCTTCTAATACCAAACCTGACACCCGTCCTATAACATGAGTTGTGATATCCAAATCCTTCCCCTTCCAAACCTTAGACCCTTCCTTTATCATGAGATGTGATATCCAACTCCTTCCCATTCCAATCCTGAGACCCTTCCCATATCATGAGATTTGTTATCTCAATGCTTCTAATATCAAACTTGAGACCCTCCCTATAGCATGAGATGTGATATCCAAGTCCTTCCCATTCCAATCCTGAGACCCTTCCTATAGCATGAGATGTGATATCTCAATGCTTCTAATACCAAAACTGAGACCCTTCCTATAACATGATATGGGATATCCAACTCCTTCCCATTCCAATCCTAAAACCCTTCCGATAGCAGAGATGTGATATCTCAATGCTTATACCAAACCTGAGACCCTTCCTATGGCATGAGATGTCATATACAACTCCTTCCCATTCCAATCCTGAGACCCTTCCTATAGCATGAGATGTAATATCACAATGCTTGTAATACCAAACCTGAGACCCTTCCTATAGCATAAGCTGTGATATCCAACTCCTTCCCATTCCAATCCTTAGACCCTTCCTATAGCATGAGATGTGGTATCTCAATGCTTCTAATACCAAAACTGAGACCCTTCCTATAACATGATATGGGATATCCAACTCCTTCCCATTCCAATCCTAAAACCCTTCCGATAGCAGAGATGTGATATCTCAATGCTTATACCAAACCTGAGACCCTTCCTATGGCATGAGATGTCATATACAACTCCTTCCCATTCCAATCCTGAGACCCTTCCTATAGCATGAGATGTAATATCACAATGCTTGTAATACCAAACCTGAGACCCTTCCTATGGCATGAGATGTCATATACAACTCCTTCCCATTCCAATCCTGAGACCCTTCCTATAGCATGAGATGTAATATCACAATGCTTCTACCAAACCTGAGACCCTTCTATAGCATGAGATGTGATATCCGACTCCTTCCCATTCCAATCCTCAGACACTTCCTATAGCATGAGATGTGATATCTCAATGCTTCTAATACCAAACCTGAGACCCTTCCTATGGCATGAGATTTGATATCAAACTCCTTCCCAATCCAATCCTGAGACCCTTCCTATAGCATGAGATATGATATCCAACTCCTTCCCATTCCAATCCTGAAACCCTTCCTACACCATGAGATGTGATATCTTAATGCTTCTAATACCAAACCTGAGACCCGTCCTATAACATGAGATGTGATATCCAAATCCTTCCCCTTCCAAACCTGAGAACCTTCCTTTAGCATGAGATGTGATATCCAGCTCCTTCTCATTCCAATCCTGAGACCCTTCCGATAGCATGAGATGTGATATCTCAATGCTTCTAATATCAAAACTGAGACCCTCACTATAGCATGAGATGTGATATCTAAGTCCTTCCTATTCCAATCCTGAGACCCTTTGGATAGCAGAGATGTGATATCTCAATGCTTATACCAAACCTGAGACCCTTCCTATGGCATGAGATGTGATATCCAACTCCTTCCCATTCCAATCCTGAGACCCCTCCTATAGCATGAGATGGGATATCTCAATGCTTCTACCAAACCTGACACCCTTCCTTTAGCATGAGATGTGATATCCAACTCCTTCCCATTCCAATCCTGAGACCCTTACTATAGCATGAGATGTGATATCTCAATGCTTCTAATACCAAACCTGAGATCCTTCCTATAACATGAGATGTGATATCCAAATCCTTCCCCTTCCAAACCTGAGACCCTCCCTTTAGCATGAGATGTGATATCCAACTCCTTCCCATTCCAATCCTGAGACCCTTCTGATAGCATGAGATGTGATGTCTCAATGCTTCTAATACCAAACCTGAGATCCTTCCGATAGCATGAGATGTGATATCTCAATGCTTCTAATACCAAACCTGAGATCCTTCCTATAACATGAGATGTGATATCCAAATCCTTCCCCTTCCAAACCTGAGACCCTCCCTTTAGCGTGAGATGTGATATCCAACTCCTTCAAATTCCAATCCTGAGACCCTTCTGATAGCATGAGATGTGATGTCTCAATGCCTCTAATACCAAACCTGAGATCCTACCTCTAACATGAAATGTGATATCCAACTCCTTCCCCTTCCAAACCTGAGAGCCGTCCTATAGCATGAGATGTGATATCCAACTCCTTCCCATTCCAATCCTGAGACTCTTCCTTTAGCATGAGATGTGATATCTCAATGCTTCTACCAAACCTGAGACCCTTCCTATAGCATGAGATGTGATATCCGACTCCTTCCCATTCCAATCCTCAGACACTTCCTATAGCATGAGATGTGATATCTCAATGCTTCTAATACCAAACCTGAGGCCCTTCCTATAGCATGAGATGTGATATCAAACTCCGTCCCATTCCAATCCTGCGTCCCTTCCTATAGCATGAGATTTGATATCTCAATGTTTCTACTACCAAACCTGAGACCCTTCCTATAACATGAGACGTGATATCCAACTCCTTCCCATTCCAATCCTGAGACTCTTCCTATAGCATGAGATGTGATATCTCAATGCTTCTACCAAACCTGAGACCCTTCTATAGCATGAGATGTGATATCCGACTCCTTCCCATTCCAATCCTCAGACACTTCCTATAGCATGAGATGTGATATCTCAATGCTTCTAATACCAAACCTGAGACCCTTCCTATGGCATGAGATTTGATATCAAACTCCTTCCCAATCCAATCCTGAGACCCTTCCTATAGCGTGAAGTATGATATCCAACTCCTTCACATTCCAATCCTGAAACCCTTCCTACACCATGAGATGTGATATCTTAATGCTTCTAATACCAAACCTGAGACCCGTCCTATAACATGAGATGTGATATCTAAGTCCTTCCCATTCCAATCCTGAGACCCTTCGGATAGCAGAGATGTGATACCTCAATGCTTATACCAAACCTGAGACCCTTCCTATGGCATGAGATGTGATATCCAACTCCTTCCCATTAAAATCCTGAGACCCCTCCTATAGCATGAGATGGGATATCCAGCTCCTTCTCATTCCAATCCTGAGACCCTTCCGATAGCATGAGATGTGATATCTCAATGCTTCTAATATCAAAACTGAGACCCTCCCTATAGCATGAGATGTGATATCCAACTCCTTCCCATTCCAATCCTGAGACCCCTCCTATAGCATGAGATGGGATATCTCAATGCTTCTACCAAACCTGACACCCTTCCTTTAGCATGAGATGTGATATCCAACTCCTTCCCATTCCAATGCTGAGATCCTTACTATAGCATGAGATGTGATATCTCAATGCTTCTAATACCAAACCTGAGATCCTTCCGATAGCATGAGATGTGATATCTCAATGATTCTAATACCAAACCTGAGATCCTTCCTATAACATGAGATGTGATATCCAAATCCTTCCCCTTCCAAACCTGAGACCCTCCCTTTAGCGTGAGATGTGATATCCAACTCCTTCCCATTCCAATCCTGAGACCCTTCTGATAGCACGAGATGTGATGTCTCAATGCCTCTAATACCAAACCTGAGATCCTACCTCTAACATGAAATGTGATATCCAACTCCTTCCCCTTCCAAACCTGAGAGCCGTCCTATAGCATGAGATGTGATATCCAACTCCTTCCCATTCCAATCCTGAGACTCTTACTATAGCATGAGATGTGATATCTCAATGCTTCTACCAAACCTGAGACCCTTCCTATAGCATGAGATGTGATATCCGACTCCTTCCCATTCCAATCCTCAGACACTTCCTATAGCATGAGATGTGATATCTCAATGCTTCTAATACCAAACCTGAGACCCTTCCTATGGCATGAGATTTGATATCCAACTCCTTCCCAATCCAATCCTGAGACCCTTCCTATAGCATGAGATATGATATCCAACTCCTTCCCATTCCAATCCTGAAACCATTCCTATACCATGAGATGTGATATCTTAATGCTTCTAATACCAAACGTGAGACCCGTCCTATAACATGAGATGTGATATCCAAATCCTTCCCCTTCCAAACCTGAGACCCTTCCTTTAGCATGAGATGTGATATCCAGCTCCTTCTCATTCCAATCCTGAGACCCTTCCGATAGCATGAGATGTGATATCTCAATGCTTCTAATATCAAAACTGAGACCCTCCCTATAGCATGAGATGTGATATCTAAGTCCTTCCCATTCCAATCCTGAGACCCTTCGGATAGCAGAGATGTGATATCTCAATGCTTATACCAAACCTGAGACCCTTCCTATGGCATGAGATGTGATATCCAACTCCTTCCCATTCCAATCCTGAGACCCTTCCTATAGCATGAGATGTGATATCTCAATGCTTCTACCAAACCTGAGACCCTTCCTTTAGCATGAGATGTGATATCCAACTCCTTCCCATTCCAATCCTGAGACCCTTACTATAGCATGAGATGTGATATCTCAATGCTTCTAATACCAAACCTGAGATCCTTCCTATAACATGAGATGTGATATCCAAATCCTTACCCTTCCAAACCTGAGACCCTCCCTTTAGCATGAGATGTGATATCCAACTCCTTCCCATTCCAATCCTGAGACCCTTCTGATAGCATGAGATGTGATATCTCAATGCTTCTAATACCAAACCTGAGATCCTTCCGATAGCATGAGATGTGATATCTCAATGCTTCTAATACCAAACCTGAGATCCTTCCTATAATATGAGATGTGATATCCAAATCCTGCCCCTTCCAAACCAGAGACCCTCCCTTCAGTGTGAGATGTGATATCCAACTCCTTCCCATTCCAATCCTTAGACCCTTCTGATAGCATGAGATGTGATGTCTCAATGCCTCTAATACCAAACCTGAGATCCTACATCTAACATGAAATGTGATATCCAACTCCTTCCCCTTCCAAACCTGAGAGCCTTCCTATAACATGAGATGTGATATCGAAGTCCTTCCCATTCCAATCCTGAGACCCTTCCTATAACATGAGATGTGATATCCAACTCCTTCCCATTCCAACCTGAGACCCTTCCTATAGCATGAGATGGGATATCCAACTACTTCCAAATCCAATCCTGAGACCCTTCCTATAGCATGAGATGTGATATCCAACTCCTTCCCATTCCAATCCTCAGACACTTCCTATAGCATGAGATGTGATATCTCAATGCTTCTAATACCAAACCTGAGACTCTTCCTATGGCATGAGATTTGATATCAAACTCCTTCCCATTCCAATCCTGAGACCCTTCCTATAGCATGAGATATGATATCCAACTCCTTCCCATTCCAATCCTGAAACCCTTCCTATACCATAAGATGTGATATCTTAATGCTTCTAATACGAAACCTGAGACCCGTCCTATAACATGAGATGTGATATCCAAATCCTTCCCCTTCCAAACCTGAGACCCTTCCTTTAGCATGAGATGTGATATCCAGTTCCTTCCCATTCCAATCCTGAGACCCTTCCGATAGCAGAGATGCGATATCTCAATGCTTATACCAAACCTGAGACCCTTCCTATGGCATGAGATGTGATATCCAACTCCTTCCCATTTCAATCCTGAGACCCTTCCTATAGCATGAGATGTGATATCTCAATGCTTCTAATACCAAACCTGAGACCCTTCCTATAGCATGAGATGTGAAATGTGATATCCAAAACCTTCCCCTTCCAAACCTGAGAGCCTTCCTATAGCATGAGATGTGATATTGAAGTATTTCCCATTTCAATCCTGAGACCCTTCCTATAACATGAGATGTGATACCCAACACCTTCCAAATCCAATCCTGATACCCTTCCGTTAGCATGAGATGTATCTCAATGCTTCTAATACCAAACCTGAGATCCTTCCTATAACATGAGATGTGATATCCAAATCCTTCCCCTTCCAAACCTGAGACCCTCCCTTTAGCATGAGATGTGATATCCAACTCCTTCCCATTCCAATCCTGAGACCCTTCCGATAGCATGAGATGTGATATCTCAATGCTTCTAATACCAAACCTGAGATCCTTCCTATAACATGAGATGTGATATCCAAATCCTTCCCCTTCCAAACCTGAGACCCTCCCTTTAGCGTGAGATGTGATATCCAACTCCTTCAAATTCCAATCCTGAGACCCTTCTGATAGCATGAGATGTGATGTCTCAATGCCTCTAATACCAAACCTGAGATCCTACCTCTAACATGAAATGTGATATCCAACTCCTTCCCCTTCCAAACCTGAGAGCCGTCCTATAGCATGAGATGTGATATCCAACTCCTTCCCATTCCAATCCTGAGACTCTTCCTATAGCATGAGATGTGATATCTCAATGCTTCTACCAAACCTGAGACCCTTCCTATAGCATGAGAGGTGATATCCGACTCCTTCCCATTCCAATCCTCAGACACTTCCTATAGCATGAGATGTGATATCTCAATGCTTCTAATACCAAACCTGAGACCCTTCCTATAGCATGAGATGTGATATCAAACTCCGTCCCATTCCAATCCTGCGTCCCTTCCTATAGCATGAGATTTGATATCTCAATGTTTCTACTACCAAACCTGAGACCCTTCCTATAGCATGAGATATGATATCCAAGTCCTTCCCATTCCAATCCTGAAACCATTTCTATACCATGAGATGTGATATCTTAATGCTTCTAATACCAAACGTGAGACCCGTCCTATAACATGAGATGTGATATCCAAATCCTTCCCCTTCCAAACCTGAGACCCTTCCTTTAGCATGAGATGTGATATCCAGCTCCTTCTCATTCCAATCCTGAGACCCTTCCGATAGCATGAGATGTGATATCTCAATGCTTCTAATATCAAAACTGAGACCCTCCCTATAGCATGAGATGTGATATCTAAGTCCTTCCCATTCCAATCCTGAGACCCTTCGGATAGCAGAGATGTGATATCTCAATGCTTATACCAAACCTGAGACCCTTCCTATGGCATGAGATGTGATATCCAACTCCTTCCCATTCCAATCCTGAGACCCTTCCTATAGCATGAGATGTGATATCTCAATGCTTCTACCAAACCTGAGACCCTTCCTTTAGCATGAGATGTGATATCCAACTCCTTCCCATTCCAATCCTGAGACCCTTACTATAGCATGAGATGTGATATCTCAATGCTTCTAATACCAAACCTGAGATCCTTCCTATAACATGAGATGTGATATCCAAATCCTTCCCCTTCCAAACCTGAGACCCTCCCTTTAGCATGAGATGTGATATCCAACTCCTTCCCATTCCAATCCTGAGACCCTTCTGATAGCATGAGATGTGATATCTCAATGCTTCTAATACCAAACCTGAGATCCTTCCGATAGCATGAGATGTGATATCTCAATGCTTCTAATACCAAACCTGAGATCCTTCCTATAATATGAGATGTGATATCCAAATCCTTCCCCTTCCAAACCAGAGACCCTCCCTTCAGTGTGAGATGTGATATCCAACTCCTTCCCATTCCAATCCTTAGACCCTTCTGATAGCATGAGATGTGATGTCTCAATGCCTCTAATACCAAACCTGAGATCCTACATCTAACATGAAATGTGATATCCAACTCCTTCCCCTTCCAAACCTGAGAGCCTTCCTATAACATGAGATGTGATATCGAAGTCCTTCCCATTCCAATCCTGAGACCCTTCCTATAACATGAGATGTGATATCCAACTCCTTCCCATTCCAACCTGAGACCCTTCCTATAGCATGAGATGGGATATCCAACTACTTCCAAATCCAATCCTGAGACCCTTCCTATAGCATGAGATGTGATATCCAACTCCTTCCCATTCCAATCCTCAGACACTTCCTATAGCATGAGATGTGATATCTCAATGCTTCTAATACCAAACCTGAGACCCTTCCTATGGCATGAGATTTAATATCAAACTCCTTCCCATTCCAATCCTGAGACCCTTCCTATAGCATGAGATATGATATCCAACTCCTTCCCATTCCAATCCTGAAACCCTTCCTATACCATAAGATGTGATATCTTAATGCTTCTAATACGAAACCTGAGACCCGTCCTATAACATGAGATGTGATATCCAAATCCTTCCCCTTCCAAACCTGAGACCCTTCCTTTAGCATGAGATGTGATATCCAGCTCCTTCCCATTCCAATCCTGAGACCCTTCCGATAGCAGAGATGCGATATCTCAATGCTTATACCAAACCTGAGACCCTTCCTATGGCATGAGATGTGATATCCAACTCCTTCCCATTTCAATCCTGAGACCCTTCCTATAGCATGAGATGTGATATCTCAATGCTTCTAATACCAAACCTGAGACCCTTCCTATAGCATGAGATGGGAAATGTGATATCCAAAACCTTCCCCTTCCAAACCTGAGAGCCTTCCTATAGCATGAGATGTGATATTGAAGTATTTCCCATTTCAATCCTGAGACCCTTCCTATAACATGAGATGTGATACCCAACACCTTCCCATTCCAACCTGAGACCCTTCCTATAGCATGAGATGTATCTCAATGCTTCTAATACCAAACCTGAGATCCTTCCTATAACATGAGATGTGATATCCAAATCCTTCCCCTTCCAAACCTGAGACCCTCCCTTTAGCATGAGATGTGATATCCAACTCCTTCCCATTCCAATCCTGAGACCCTTCTGATAGCATGAGATGTGATGTCTCAATGCTTCTAATACCAAACCTGAGATCCTTCCGATAGCATGAGATGTGATATCTCAATGCTTCTAATACCAAACCTGAGATCCTTCCTATAACATGAGATGTGATATCCAAATCCTTCCCCTTCCAAACCTGAGACCCTCCCTTTAGCGTGAGATGTGATATCCAACTCCTTCAAATTCCAATCCTGAGACCCTTCTGATAGCATGAGATGTGATGTCTCAATGCCTCTAATACCAAACCTGAGATCCTACCTCTAACATGAAATGTGATATCCAACTCCTTCCCCTTCCAAACCTGAGAGCCGTCCTATAGCATGAGATGTGATATCCAACTCCTTCCCATTCCAATCCTGAGACTCTTCCTATAGCATGAGATGTGATATCTCAATGCTTCTACCAAACCTGAGACCCTTCCTATAGCATGAGATGTGATATCCGACTCCTTCCCATTCCAATCCTCAGACACTTCCTATAGCATGAGATGTGATATCTCAATGCTTCTAATACCAAACCTGAGACCCTTCCTATAGCATGAGATGTCATATACAACTCCTTCCCATTCGAATCCTGAGACCCTTCCTATAGCATGAGATGTAATATCACAATGCTTGTAATACCAAACCTGAGACCCTTCCTATGGCATGAGATGTCATATACAACTCCTTCCCATTCCAATCCTGAGACTCTTGCTATAGCATGAGATGTGATATCTCAATGCTTCTACCAAACCTGAGACCCTTCTATAGCATGAGATGTGATATCCGACTCCTTCCCATTCCAATCCTCAGACACTTCCTATAGCATGAGATGTGATATCTCAATGCTTCTAATACCAAACCTGAGACCCTTCCTATGGCATGAGATTTGATATCAAACTCCGTCCCATTCCAATCCTGCGTCCCTTCCTATAGCATGAGATTTGATATCTCAATGTTTCTACTACCAAACCTGAGACCCTTCCTATAACATGAGACGTGATATCCAACTCCTTCCCATTCCAATCCTGAGACTCTTCCTATAGCATGAGATGTGATATCTCAATGCTTCTACCAAACCTGAGACCCTTCTATAGCATGAGATGTGATATCCGACTCCTTCCCATTCCAATCCTCAGACACTTCCTATAGCATGAGATGTGATATCTCAATGCTTCTAATACCAAACCTGAGACCCTTCCTATGGCATGAGATTTGATATCAAACTCCTTCCCAATCCAATCCTGAGACGCTTCCTATAGCGTGAGATATGATATCCAACTCCTTCCCATTCCAATCCTGAAACCCTTCCTACACCATGAGATGTGATATCTTAATGCTTCTAATACCAAACCTGAGACCCGTCCTATAACATGAGATGTGATATTCAAATCCTTCCCCTTCCAAACCTGAGACCCTTCCTTTAGCATGAGATGTGATATCCAGCTCCTTCTCATTCCAATCCTGAGACCCTTCCGATAGCATGAGATGTGATATCTCAATGCTTCTAATATCAGAACTGAGACCCTCCCTATAGCAAGAGATGTGATATCTAAGTCCTTCCCATTCCAATCCTGAGACCCTTCGGATAGCAGAGATGTGATACCTCAATGCTTATACCAAACCTGAGACCCTTCCTATGGCATGAGATGTGATATCCAACTCCTTCCCATTCCAATCCTGAGACCCCTCCTATAGCATGAGATGGGATATCTCAATGCTTCTACCAAACCTGACACCCTTCCTTTAGCATGAGATGTGATATCCAACTCCTTCCCATTCCAATGCTGAGACCCTTACTATAGCATGAGATGTGATATCTCAATGCTTCTAATACCAAACCTGAGATCCTTCCTATAACATGAGATGTGATATCCAAATCCTTCCCCTTCCAAACCTGAGACCCTCCCTTTAGCATGAGATGTGATATCCAACTCCTTCCCATTCCAATCCTGAAACCCTTCTGATAGCATGAGATGTGATGTCTCAATGCTTCTAATACCAAACCTGAGATCCTTCCGATAGCATGAGATGTGATATCTCAATGCTTCTAATACCAAACCTGAGATCCTTCCTATAACATGAGATGTGATATCCAAATCCTTCCCCTTCCAAACCTGAGACCCTCCCTTTAGCGTGAGATGTGATATCCAACTCCTTCCCATTCCAATCCTGAGACCCTTCTGATAGCACGAGATGTGATGTCTCAATGCCTCTAATACCAAACCTGAGATCCTACCTCTAACATGAAATGTGATATCCAACTCCTTCCCCTTCCAAACCTGAGAGCCGTCCTATAGCATGAGATGTGATATCCAACTCCTTCCCATTCCAATCCTGAGACTCTTCCTATAGCATGAGATGTGATATCTCAATGCTTCTACCAAACCTGAGACCCTTCCTATTGCATGAGATGTGATATCCGACTCCTTCCCATTCCAATCCTCAGACACTTCCTATAGCATGAGATGTGATATCTCAATGCTTCTAATACCAAACCTGAGACCCTTCCTATGGCATGAGATTTGATATCCAACTCCTTCCCAATCCAATCCTGAGACCCTTCCTATAGCATGAGATATGATATCCAACTCCTTCCCATTCCAATCCTGAAACCATTCCTATACCATGAGATGTGATATCTTAATGCTTCTAATACCAAACGTGAGACCCGTCCTATAACATGAGATGTGATATCCAAATCCTTCCCCTTCCAAACCTGAGACACTTCCTTTAGCATGAGATGTGATATCCAGCTCCTTCTCATTCCAATCCTGAGACCCTTCCGATAGCATGAGATGTGATATCTCAATGCTTCTAATATCAAAACTGAGACCCTCCCTATAGCATGAGATGTGATATCTAAGTCCTTCCCATTCCAATCCTGAGACCCTTCGGATAGCAGAGATGTGATATCTCAATGCTTATACCAAACCTGAGACCCTTCCTATGGCATGAGATGTGATATCCAACTCCTTCCCATTCCAATCCTGAGACCCTTCCTATAGCATGAGATGTGATATCTCAATGCTTCTACCAAACCTGAGACCCTTCCTTTAGCATGAGATGTGATATCCAACTCCTTCCCATTCCAATCCTGAGACCCTTACTATAGCATGAGATGTGATATCTCAATGCTTCTAATACCAAACCTGAGATCCTTCCTATAACATGAGATGTGATATCCAAATCCTTCCCCTTCCAAACCTGAGACCCTCCCTTTAGCATGAGATGTGATATCCAACTCCTTCCCATTCCAATCCTGAGACCCTTCTGATAGCATGAGATGTGATATCTCAATGCTTCTAATACCAAACCTGAGATCCTTCCGATAGCATGAGATGTGATATCTCAATGCTTCTAATACCAAACCTGAGATCCTTCCTATAATATGAGATGTGATATCCAAATCCTTCCCCTTCCAAACCAGAGACCCTCCCTTCACTGTGAGATGTGATATCCAACTCCTTCCCATTCCAATCCTTAGACCCTTCTGATAGCATGAGATGTGATGTCTCAATGCCTCTAATACCAAACCTGAGATCCTACATCTAACATGAAATGTGATATCCAACTCCTTCCCCTTCCAAACCTGAGAGCCTTCCTATAACATGAGATGTGATATCGAAGTCCTTCCCATTCCAATCCTGAGACCCTTCCTATAACATGAGATGTGATATCGAACTCCTTCCCATTCCAACCTGAGACCCTTCCTATAGCATGAGATGGGATATCCAACTACTTCCAAATCCAATCCTGAGACCCTTCCTATAGCATGAGATGTGATATCCAACTCCTTCCCATTCCAATCCTCAGACACTTCCTATAGCATGAGATGTGATATCTCAATGCTTCTAATACCAAACCTGAGACCCTTCCTATGGCATGAGATTTGATATCAAACTCCTTCCCATTCCAATCCTGAGACCCTTCCTATAGCATGAGATATGATATCCAACTCCTTCCCATTCCAATCCTGAAACCCTTCCTATACCATAAGATGTGATATCTTAATGCTTCTAATACGAAACCTGAGACCCGTCCTATAACATGAGATGTGATATCCAAATCCTTCCCCTTCCAAACCTGAGACCCTTCCTTTAGCATGAGATGTGATATCCAGCTCCTTCCCATTCCAATCCTGAGACCCTTCCGATAGCAGAGATGCGATATCTCAATGCTTATACCAAACCTGAGACCCTTCCTATGGCATGAGATGTGATATCCAACTCCTTCCCATTTCAATCCTGAGACCCTTCCTATAGCATGAGATGTGATATCTCAATGCTTCTAATACCAAACCTGAGACCCTTCCTATAGCATGAGATGGGAAATGTGATATCCAAAACCTTCCCTTCCAAACCTGAGAGCCTTCCTATAGCATGAGATGTGATATTGAAGTATTTCCCATTTCAATCCTGAGACCCTTCCTATAACATGAGATGTGATACCCAACACCTTCCCATTCCAACCTGAGACCCTTCCTATAGCATGAGATGGGATATCCAACTACTTCCAAATCCAATCCTGATACCCTTCCGTTAGCATGAGATGTATCTCAATGCTTCTAATACCAAACCTGAGATCCTTCCTATAACATGAGATGTGATATCCAAATCCTTCCCCTTCCAAACCTGAGACCCTCCCTTTAGCATGAGATGTGATATCCAACTCCTTCCCATTCCAATCCTGAGACCCTTCTGATAGCATGAGATGTGATGTCTCAATGCCTCTAATACCAAACCTGAGATCCTACCTCTAACATGAAATGTGATATCCAACTCCTTCCCCTTCCAAACCTGAGAGCCGTCCTATAGCATGAGATGTGATATCCAACTCCTTCCCATTCCAATCCTGAGACTCTTCCTATAGCATGAGATGTGATATCTCAATGCTTCTACCAAACCTGAGACCCTTCCTATAGCATGAGATGTGATATCCGACTCCTTCCCATTCCAATCCTCAGACACTTCCTATAGCATGAGATGTGATATCTCAATGCTTCTAATACCAAACCTGAGACCCTTCCTATAGCATGAGATGTGATATCAAACTCCGTCCCATTCCAATCCTGCGTCCCTTCCTATAGCATGAGATTTGATATCTCAATGTTTCTACTACCAAACCTGAGACCCTTCCTATAACATGAGACGTGATATCCAACTCCTTCCCATTCCAATCCTGAGACTCTTCCTATAGCATGAGATGTGATATCTCAATGCTTCTACCAAACCTGAGACCCTTCTATAGCATGAGATGTGATATCCGACTCCTTCCCATTCCAATCCTCAGACACTTCCTATAGCATGAGATGTGATATCTCAATGCTTCTAATACCAAACCTGAGACCCTTCCTATGGCATGAGATTTGATATCAAACTCCTTCCCAATCCAATCCTGAGACCCTTCCTATAGCGTGAGATATGATATCCAACTCCTTCCCATTCCAATCCTGAAACCCTTCCTACACCATGAGTGGTGATATCTTAATGCTTCTAATACCAAACCTGAGACCCGTCCTATAACATGAGATGTGATATTCAAATCCTTCCCCTTCCAAACCTGAGACCCTTCCTTTAGCATGAGATGTGATATCCAGCTCCTTCTCATTCCAATCCTGAGACCCTTCCGATAGCATGAGATGTGATATCTCAATGCTTCTAATATCAAAACTGAGACCCTCCCTATAGCAAGAGATGTGATATCTAAGTCCTTCCCATTCCAATCCTGAGACCCTTTGGATAGCAGAGATGTGATACGTCAATGCTTATACCAAACCTGAGACCCTTCCTATGGCATGAGATGTGATATCCAACTCCTTCCCATTCCAATCCTGAGACCCCTCCTATAGCATGAGATGGGATATCTCAATGCTTCTACCAAACCTGACACCCTTCCTTTAGCATGAGATGTGATATCCAACTCCTTCCCATTCCAATGCTGAGACCCTTACTATAGCATGAGATGTGATATCTCAATGCTTCTAATACCAAACCTGAGATCCTTCCTATAACATGAGATGTGATATCCAAATCCTTCCCCTTCCAAACCTGAGACCCTCCCTTTAGCATGAGATGTGATATCCAACTCCTTCCCATTCCAATCCTGAAACCCTTCTGATAGCATGAGATGTGATGTCTCAATGCTTCTAATACCAAACCTGAGATCCTTCCGATAGCATGAGATGTGATATCTCAATGCTTCTAATACCAAACCTGAGATCCTTCCTATAACATGAGATGTGATATCCAAATCCTTCCCCTTCCAAACCTGAGACCCTCCCTTTAGCGTGAGATGTGATGTCTCAATGCCTCTAATACCAAACCTGAGATCCTACCTCTAACATGAAATGTGATATCCAACTCCTTCCCCTTCCAAACCTGAGAGCCGTCCTATAGCATGAGATGTGATATCCAACTCCTTCCCATTCCAATCCTGAGACTCTTCCTATAGCATGAGATGTGATATCTCAATGCTTCTACCAAACCTGAGACCCTTCCTATAGCATGAGATGTGATATCCGACTCCTTCCCATTCCAATCCTCAGACACTTCCTATAGCATGAGATGTGATATCTCAATGCTTCTAATACCAAACCTGAGACCCTTCCTATGGCATGAGATTTGATATCCAACTCCTTCCCAATCCAATCCTGAGACCCTTCCTATAGCATGAGATATGATATCCAACTCCTTCCCATTCCAATCCTGAAACCATTCCTATACCATGAGATGTGATATCTTAATGCTTCTAATACCAAACGTGAGACCCGTCCTATAACATGAGATGTGATAGCCAAATCCTTCCCCTTCCAAACCTGAGACCCTTCCTTTAGCATGAGATGTGATATCCAGCTCCTTCTCATTCCAATCCTGAGACCCTTCCGATAGCATGAGATGTGATATCTCAATGCTTCTAATATCAAAACTGAGACCCTCCCTATAGCATGAGATGTGATATCTAAGTCCTTCCCATTCCAATCCTGAGACCCTTCGGATAGCAGAGATGTGATATCTCAATGCTTATACCAAACCTGAGACCCTTCCTATGGCATGAGATGTGATATCCAACTCCTTCCCATTCCAATCCTGAGACCCTTCCTATAGCATGAGATGTGATATCTCAATGCTTCTACCAAACCTGAGACCCTTCCTTTAGCATGAGATGTGATATCCAACTCCTTCCCATTCCAATCTTGAGACCCTTACTATAGCATGAGATGTGATATCTCAATGCTTCTAATACCAAACCTGAGATCCTTCCTATAACATGAGATGTGATATCCAAATCCTTCCCCTTCCAAACCTGAGACCCTCCCTTTAGCATGAGATGTGATATCCAACTCCTTCCCATTCCAATCCTGAGACCCTTCTGATAGCATGAGATGTGATATCTCAATGCTTCTAATACCAAACCTGAGATCCTTCCGATAGCATGAGATGTGATATCTCAATGCTTCTAATACCAAACCTGAGATCCTTCCTATAATATGAGATGTGATATCCAAATCCTTCCCCTTCCAAACCAGAGACCCTCCCTTCAGTGTGAGATGTGATATCCAACTCCTTCCCATTCCAATCCTTAGACCCTTCTGATAGCATGAGATGTGATGTCTCAATGCCTCTAATACCAAACCTGAGATCCTACATCTAACATGAAATGTGATATCCAACTCCTTCCCCTTCCAAACCTGAGAGCCTTCCTATAACATGAGATGTGATATCGAAGTCCTTCCCATTCCAATCCTGAGACCCTTCCTATAACATGAGATGTGATATCCAACTCCTTCCCATTCCAACCTGAGACCCTTCCTATAGCATGAGATGGGATATCCAACTACTTCCAAATCCAATCCTGAGACCCTTCCTATAGCATGAGATGTGATATCCAACTCCTTCCCATTCCAATCCTCAGACACTTCCTATAGCATGAGATGTGATATCTCAATGCTTCTAATACCAAACCTGAGACCCTTCCTATGGCATGAGATTTGATATCAAACTCCTTCCCATTCCAATCCTGAGACCCTTCCTATAGCATGAGATATGATATCCAACTCCTTCCCATTCCAATCCTGAAACCCTTCCTATACCATAAGATGTGATATCTTAATGCTTCTAATACGAAACCTGAGACCCGTCCTATAACATGAGATGTGATATCCAAATCCTTCCCCTTCCAAACCTGAGACCCTTCCTTTAGCATGAGATGTGATATCCAGCTCCTTCCCATTCCAATCCTGAGACCCTTCCGATAGCAGAGATGCGATATCTCAATGCTTATACCAAACCTGAGACCCTTCCTATGGCATGAGATGTGATATCCAACTCCTTCCCATTTCAATCCTGAGACCCTTCCTATAGCATGAGATGTGATATCTCAATGCTTCTAATACCAAACCTGAGACCCTTCCTATAGCATGAGATGGGAAATGTGATATCCAAAACCTTCCCCTTCCAAACCTGAGAGCCTTCCTATAGCATGAGATGCGATATTGAAGTATTTCCCATTTCAATCCTGAGACCCTTCCTATAACATGAGATGTGATACCCAACACCTTCCCATTCCAACCTGAGACCCTTCCTATAGCATGAGATGGGATATCCAACTACTTCCAAATCCAATCCTGATACCCTTCCGTTAGCATGAGATGTATCTCAATGCTTCTAATACCAAACCTGAGATCCTTCCTATAACATGAGATGTGATATCCAAATCCTTCCCCTTCGAAACCTGAGACCCTCCCTTTAGCATGAGATGTGATATCCAACTCCTTCCCATTCCAATCCTGAGACCCTTCTGATAGCATGAGATGTGATGTCTCAATGCTTCTAATACCAAACCTGAGATCCTTCCGATAGCATGAGATGTGATATCTCAATGCTTCTAATACCAAACCTGAGATCCTTCCTATAACATGAGATGTGATATCCAAATCCTTCCCCTTCCAAACCTGAGACCCTCCCTTTAGCGTGAGATGTGATATCCAACTCCTTCAAATTCCAATCCTGAGACCCTTCTGATAGCATGAGATGTGATGTCTCAATGCCTCTAATACCAAACCTGAGATCCTACCTCTAACATGAAATGTGATATCCAACTCCTTCCCCTTCCAAACCTGAGAGCCGTCCTATAGCATGAGATGTGATATCCAACTCCTTCCCATTCCAATCCTGAGACTCTTCCTATAGCATGAGATGTGATATCTCAATGCTTCTACCAAACCTGAGACCCTTCCTATAGCATGAGATGTGATATCCGACTCCTTCCCATTCCAATCCTCAGACACTTCCTATAGCATGAGATGTGATATCTCAATGCTTCTAATACCAAACCTGAGACCCTTCCCATAGCATGAGATGTGATATCAAACTCCGTCCCATTCCAATCCTGCGTCCCTTCCTATAGCATGAGATTTGATATCTCAATGTTTCTACTACCAAACCTGAGACCCTTCCTATAGCATGAGATATGATATCCAACTCCTTCCCATTCCAATCCTGAAACCATTCCTATACCATGAGATGTGATATCTTAATGCTTCTAATACCAAACGTGAGACCCGTCCTATAACATGAGATGTGATATCCAAATCCTTCCCCTTCCAAACCTGAGACCCTTCCTTTAGCATGAGATGTGATATCCAGCTCCTTCTCATTCCAATCCTGAGACCCTTCCGATAGCATGAGATGTGATATCTCAATGCTTCTAATATCAAAACTGAGACCCTCCCTATAGCATGAGATGTGATATCTAAGTCCTTCCCATTCCAATCCTGAGACCCTTCGGATAGCAGAGATGTGATATCTCAATGCTTATACCAAACCTGAGACCCTTCCTATGGCATGAGATGTGATATCCAACTCCTTCCCATTCCAATCCTGAGACCCTTCCTATAGCATGAGATGTGATATCTCAATGCTTCTACCAAACCTGAGACCCTTCCTTTAGCATGAGATGTGATATCCAACTCCTTCCCATTCCAAACCAGAGACCCTCCCTTCAGTGTGAGATGTGATATCCAACTCCTTCCCATTCCAATCCTTAGACCCTTCTGATAGCATGAGATGTGATGTCTCAATGCTTCTAATACCAAACCTGAGATCCTACATCTAACATGAAATGTGATATCCAACTCCTTCCCCTTCCAAACCTGAGAGCCTTCCTATAACATGAGATGTGATATCGAAGTCCTTCCCATTCCAATCCTGAGACCCTTCCTATAACATGAGATGTGATATCCAACTCCTTCCCATTCCAACCTGAGACCCTTCCTATAGCATGAGATGGGATATCCAACTACTTCCAAATCCAATCCTGAGACCCTTCCTATAGCATGAGATGTGATATCCAACTCCTTCCCATTCCAATCCTCAGACACTTCCTATAGCATGAGATGTGATATCTCAATGCTTCTAATACCAAACCTGAGACCCGTCCTATGGCATGAGATTTGATATCAAACTCCTTCCCATTCCAATCCTGAGACCCTTCCTATAGCATGAGATATGATATCCAACTCCTTCCCATTCCAATCCTGAAACCCTTCCTATACCATAAGATGTGATATCTTAATGCTTCTAATACGAAACCTGAGACCCGTCCTATAACATGAGATGTGATATCCAAATCCTTCCCCTTCCAAACCTGAGACCCTTCCTTTAGCATGAGATGTGATATCCAGCTCCTTCCCATTCCAATCCTGAGACCCTTCCGATAGCAGAGATGCGATATCTCAATGCTTATACCAAACCTGAGACCCTTCCTATGGCATGAGATGTGATATCCAACTCCTTCCCATTCCAATCCTGAGACCCTTCTGATAGCATGTGATGTGATATCTCAATGCCTCTAACAAACCTGAGTTCCTACCTCTAACATGAAATGTGATATCCAACTCCTTCCCCTTCCAAACCTGAGAGCCTTCCTATAGCATGAGATGTGATATCGAAGTATTTCCCATTCCAATCCTGAGACCCTTCCTATAACATGAGATGTGATATCCAACTCCTTCCCATTCCAACCTGAGACCCTTCCTATAGCATGAGATGGGATATCCAACTACTTCCAAATCCAATCCTGATACCCTTTCGATAGCATGAGATGTGATATCTCAATGCCTCTAATACCAAACCTGAGATCCTTCCGATAGCATGAGATGCGATATCTCAATGCTTCTAATACCAAACCTGATTTCCTTCCTATAACATGAGAGGTGATATCAAAATCCTTCCCCTTCCAAACCTGAGACCCTCCCTTTAGCATGAGATGTGATATCCAACTCCTTCCCATTCCAATCCTGAGACCCTTCTGATAGCATGAGATGTGATATCTCAATGCCTCTAATACCAAACCTGAGATCCTACCTCTAACATGAAATGTGATATCCTACTCCTTCCCTTTCCAAACGTGAGACCCTCCCTATAGCATGAGATGTCATGTCTCAATGCTTCTAATACCAAACCTGAGATCCTTCCTATGGCATGAGATGTGATATCCAACTCCTTCCCATTCCAACCTGAGACCCTTCCTATAGCATGAGATGGGATATCCAACTCCTTCCCATTCCAATCCTGAGACCCTTCTGATAGCATGAGATGTGATATCTCAATGCTTCTAATACCAAACCTGAGATCCTTCCGATAACATGAGATGTGATATCTCAATTCTTCTAATACCAAACCTGAGATCCTTCCTATAACACGAGATGTGATATCCAAATACTTCCCCTTCCAAACCTGAGACCCTCCCTTTGGCATGAGATGTAATATCCAACTCCTTCCCATTCCAATCCTGAGAGCCTTCTGATAGCATGAGATGTGATATCTCAATGCCTCTAATACCAAACCTGAGATCCTACCTCTAACATGAAATGTGATATCCTACTCCTTCCCTTTCCAAATGTGAGACCCTCCCTATAGCATGAGATGTGATATCCAACTCCTTCCCATTCCAATCCTGAGACCCTTCCTATAGCATGAGATGTGATATCTCAATGCTTATACCAAACCTGAGACCCTTCCTATAGCATGAGATGTGATATCCAACTCCTTCCCATTCCAATCCTGAGACCCTTCCTATAACATGAGATGTGATGTCTCAATGCTTCTAATACCAAACCTGAGATCCTTCCTATGGCATGTGATGTCATATAAAACTCCTTCCCATTCCAATCCTGAGACCCTTCCTATAGCATGAGATGTGATATCCAACTCCTTCCCATTCCAATCCTGAGACCCTTCTGAGAGCATGAGATGTGATATCTCAATGCTTCTAATACCAAACCTGAGATCCTTCCGATAGCATGAGATGTGATATCTCAATTCTTCTAATACCAAACCTGAGATCCTTCTTATAACACGAGATGTGATATCCAAATCCTTCCCCTTCCAAACCTGAGACCCTCCCTTTGGCATGAGATGTGATATCCAACTCCTTCCCATTCCAACCCTGAGACCCTTCTGATAGCATGAGATGTGATATCTCAATGCCTCTAACAAACATGAGATCCTACCTCTAACATGAAATGTGATATCCAACTCCTTCCCATTCCAATCCTGAGACCCTTCCTATAGCATGAGACGTGATATCTCAATGCTTCTAATACCAAACCTGAGACCCTTCCTATAGCATGATATGGGATATCCAACTCCTTCCCAATCCAATCCTGAGACCCTTCTGATAGCATGAGATGTGATATCTCAATGCTTCTACCAAACCTGAGACCCTTCCTATGGCATGAGATGTGATATCAAACTCCTTCCCATTCGAATCCTGAGACCCTTCCCATACCATGAGATGTGATATCTCAATGTTTCTCATACCAAACCTGAGGCCCTTCCTATAGCAAGAGATGTGGTATACAAATCCTTCCCATTAGAACCTGAAACACTTCCTATAGCATGAGATGTGATATCCGACTCCTTCCCAATCCAATCCTTAGACCCTTCCTATAGCATGAGATGAAATATCACAATGCTTGTAATACCAAATCTGAGTCCCTTCATATAGCATGAGATGTGATATCCAACTCCTTCCCATTCCAATCTGAGACCATGCCTATAGCATGAGATGTGATATCTCAATGCTTCTAATACCAAACCTGAGATCCTTGCTATGACATGAGATGTGATATCCAATTCCTTCCCATTCCAAACCTGAAACCCTTCCTACAGCATGCGATGTGATATCTCAATGCTTCTAATACCAAACCTGAGACCCGTCCTATAACATGAGATGGGATATCCAACTCCTTCCCGTTCCAAACCTGAGACCCTTCCTATAGTATGAGATGTGATATCCAACTCCTTCCCATCCCAATCCTGAGACACTTCCGATAGCAGAGATGTTATATCTCAATGCTTATACCAAACCTGAGACCCTTCCTATGGCATGAGATGTGATATCCAACTCCTTCCCATTCCAATCCTGAGACCCTTCCTATAGCATGAGATGCGATATCTCAATGCTTCTAATACCAAACCTGGACCCTTCCTATAGCATGAAATGTGATGTCAAACTCCGTCCCATTCCAATCCTGCGTCCCTTCCTATTGCATGAGATTTGATATCTCAATGTTTCTACTACCAAACCTGAGACCCTTCCTATAACATGAGACGTGATATCCAACTCCTTCCCATTCCAATCCTGAGACTCTTCCTATAGCATGAGATGTGATATCTCAATGCTTCTACCAAACCTGAGACCCTTCTATAGCATGAGATGTGATATCCGACTCCTTCCCATTCCAATCCTCAGACACTTCCTATAGCATGAGATGTGATATCTCAATGCTTCTAATACCAAACCTGAGACCCTTCCTATGGCATGAGATTTGATATCAAACTCCTTCCCAATCCAATCCTGAGACCCTTCCTATAGCATGAGATATGATATCCAACTCCTTCCCATTCCAATCCTGAAACCCTTCCTACACCATGAGATGTGATATCTCAATGCTTCTAATACCAAACCTGAGACCCGTCCTATAACATGAGATGTGATATCCAAATCCTTCCCCTTCCAAACCTGAGACCCTTCCTTTAGCATGAGATGTGATATCCAGCTCCTTCTCATTCCAATCCTGAGACCCTTCCGATAGCATGAGATGTGATACCTCAATGCTTCTAATAACAAAACTGAGACCCTCCCTATAGCATGAGATGTGATATCTAAGTCCTTCCCATTCCAATCCTGAGACCCTTCGGATAGCAGAGATGTGATATCTCAATGCTTATACCAAACCTGAGACCCTTCCTATGGCATGAGATGTGATATCCAACTCCTTCCCATTCCAATCCTGAGACCCCTCCTATAGCATGAGATGGGATATCTCAATGCTTCTACCAAACCTGACACCCTTCCTTTAGCATGAGATGTGATATCCAACTCCTTCCCATTCCAATCCTGAGACCCTTACTATAGCATGAGATGTGATATCTCAATGCTTCTAATACCAAACCTGAGATCCTTCCTATAACATGAGATGTGATATCCAAATCCTTCCCCTTCCAAACCTGAGACCCTCCCTTTAGCATGAGATGTGATATCCAACTCCTTCCCATTCCAATCCTGAGACCCTTCTGATAGCATGAGATGTGATGTCTCAATGCTTCTAATACCAAACCTGAGATCCTTCCGATAGCATGAGATGTGATATCTCAATGCTTCTAATACCAAACCTGAGATCCTTCCTATAACATGAGATGTGATATCCAAATCCTTCCCCTTCCAAACCTGAGACCCTCCCTTTAGCGTGAGATGTGATATCCAACTCCTTCCCATTCCAATCCTGAGACCCTTCTGATAGCATGAGATGTGATGTCCCAATGCCTCTAATACCAAACCTGAGATCCTACCTCTAACATGAAATGTGATATCCAACTCCTTCCCCTTCCAAACCTGAGAGCCGTCCTATAGCATGAGATGTGATATCCAACTCCTTCCCATTCCAATCCTGAGACTCTTCCTATAGCATGAGATGTGATATCTCAATGCTTCTACCAAACCTGAGACCCTTCCTATAGCATGAGATGTGGTATCCGACTCCTTCCCATTCCAATCCTCAGACACTTCCTATAGCATGAGATGTGATATCTCAATGCTTTTAATACCAAACCTGAGACCCTTCCTATGGCATGAGATTTGATATCAAACTCCTTCCCAATCCAATCCTGAGACCCTTCCTATAGAATGAGATATGATATCCAACTCCTTCCCATTCCAATCCTGAAACCCTTCCTATACCATGAGATGTGATATCTTAATGCTTCTAATACCAAACGTGAGACCCGTCCTATAACATGAGATGTGATATCCAAATCCTTCCCCTTCCAAACCTGAGACCCTTCCTTTAGCATGAGATGTGATATCCAGCTCCTTCTCATTCCAATCCTGAGACCCTTCCGATAGCATGAGATGTGATATCTCAATGCTTCTAATATCAAAACTGAGACCCTCCCTATAGCATGAGATGTGATATCTAAGTCCTTCCCATTCCAATCCTGAGACCCTTCGGATAGCAGAGATGTGATATCTCAATGCTTATACCAAACCTGAGACCCTTCCTATAGCATGAGAAGGGATATCAAACTCCTTCCCATTCCAATCCTGAGATAGCTTGAGATGTGATATCCAACTCCTTCCCATTCCAATCCTGGGACCCTTCCTATAACATGAGATGTGATATCTCAATGCTTCCAATACCAAACCTGAGACCCGTCCTAATACATGAGATGTGAGATCCAAATCCTTCCCCTTCCAAACCTGAGACCCTTCCGATAGCTTGAGATGTGATTTGAAACCCCTTCCCATTCCAATCCTGAGATAGCTTGAGATGTGATATCCAACTCCTTCCCATTCCAATCCTGAGACCCTTCCGATAGCATGAGATGTGATATCTCAATGCTTCTAATATCAAAACTGAGACCCTCCCTATAGCATGAGATGTGATATCTCAGTCCTTCCCATTCATATCCTGAGACCCTTCCGATAGCAGAGATGTGATATCTCAATGCTTACACCAAACCTGAGACCCTTTCTATAGCATGAGATGTGATATCTCAATGCTTCTATCAAACCTGAGACCATTCCTTTAGCATGAGATGTGATATCCAACTCCTTCCCATTCCAATCCTGAGACCCTTCCGATAGCAGAGATGTGATATCTCAATGCTTATACCAAACCTGAGACCCTTCCTTTAGCATGAGATGTGATATCCAGCTCCTTCCCATTCCAATCCTGAGACCCTTCCGATAGCATGAGATGTGATATCTCAATGCTTCTAATATCAAACCTGAGACCCTTCCTTTAGCATGAGATGTGATATCCAACTCCTTCCCATTCCAATCCGGAGACCCTTCCGATAGCATGAGATGTGATACCTCAATGCTTATACCAAACCTGAGACCCTTCCTATAGCATGAGATGTGATATCCAACTCCTTCCCATTCCAATCCTGAGACCCTTCCTATAGCATGAGATGTGTATCTCAATGCTTATACCAAACCTGAGACCCTTCCTATAGCATGAGATGTGATATCCAACTCCTTCCCATTCCAATCCTGAGACCCTTCCTATAGCATGAGATGGGATATCTCAATGCTTCTAATACCAAACCTGAGACCCTTCCTATAACATGAGATGGGATATCCAACTTCTTCCCATTCCAATCCTGAGACCCTTCAGATAGCAGAGATGTGATATCTCAATGCTTATACCAAACCTGAGACCCTTCCTATGGCATGAGATGTGATATCCAACTCCTTCCCATTCCAATCCTGAGACCCTTCCTATAGAATGAGATGTGATATCTCAATGCTTCTACCAAACCTGAGACCCTTCCTTTAGCATGAGATGTGATATCCAACTCCTTCCCATTCCAATCCTGAGACCCTTACTATAGCATGAGATGTGATATCTCAATGCTTCTAATACCAAACCTGAGATCCTTCCTATAACATGAGATGTGATATCCAAATCCTTCCCCTTCCAAACCTGAGACCCTCCCTTTAGCATGAGATGTGATATCCAACTCCTTCCCATTCCAATCCTGAGACCCTTCTGATAGCATGAGATGTGATATCTCAATGCTTCTAATACCAAACCTGAGATCCTTCCGATAGCATGAGATGTGATATCTCAATGCTTCTAATACCAAACCTGAGATCCTTCCTATTACATGAGATGTAATATCCAAATCCTTTCCCTTCCAAACCAGAGACCCTCCCTTTAGCGTGAGATGTGATTTCCAACTCCTTCCCATTCCAATCCTTAGACCCTTCTGATAGCATGAGATGTGATGTCTCAATGCCTCTAATACCAAACCTGAGATCCTACATCTAACATGAAATGTGATATCCAACTCCTTCCCCTTCCAAACCTGAGAGCCTTCCTATAACATGAGATGTGATATCGAAGTCCTTCCCATTCCAATCCTGAGACCCTTCCTATAACATGAGATGTGATATCCAACTCCTTCCCATTCCAACCTGAGACCCTTCCTATAGCATGAGATGGGATATCCAATTACTTCCAAATCCAATCCTGATACCCTTCCGATAGCATGAGATGTGATATCCCAATGCTTCTACCAAACCTGAGACCCATACTATGGCATGAGATGTGATATCAAACTCCTTCCCATTCCAATCCCGAGACCCTTCCTATAGCTTGAGATGTTATATCCAACTCCTTCCCATTCCAATTCTGAGACCCTTCCTATACGTGGAGACTTGCTATCTCAATGCTTCTAATACCAAACCTGACACCCGTCCTATAACATGAGTTGTGATATCCAAATCCTTCCCCTTCCAAACCTGAGACCCTTCCTTTATCATGAGATGTGATATCCAACTCCTTCCCATTCCAATCCTGAGACCCTTCCCATATCATGAGATTTGTTATCTCAATGCTTCTAATATCAAACTTGAGACCCTCCCTATAGCATGAGATGTGATATCCAAGTCCTTCCCATTCCAATCCTGAGACCCTTCCTATAGCATGAGATGTGATATCTCAATGCTTCTAATACCAAACCTGAAAACCTTCCTTTAACACGAGACGTGATATCCAACTCCTTCCCATTCCAATCCTGAGACTCTTCCTATAGCATGAGATGTGATATCTCAATGCTTCTACCAAACCTGAGACCCTTCCTTTAGCATGAGATGTGATATCCAGCTCCTTCCCATTCCAATCCTGAGACCCTTCCGATAGCAGAGATGCGATATCTCAATGCTTATACCAAACCTGAGACCCTTCCTATGCCATGAGATGTGATATCCAACTCCTTCCCATTTCAATCCTGAGACCCTTCCTATAGTATGAGATGTGATATCTCAATGCTTCTAATACCAAACCTGAGACCCTTCCTATAGCATGAGATGGGAAATGTGATATCCAACTCCTTCCCCTTCCAAACCTGAGAGCCTTCCTATAGAATGAGATGTGATATTGAAGTATTTCCCATTCCAACCTGAGACCCTTCCTATAGCATGAGATGGGATATCCAACTACTTCCAAATCCAATCCTGATACCCTTCCGTTAGCATGAGATGTATCTCAATGCTTCTAATACCAAACCTGAGATCCCTCCTATAACATGAGATGTGATATCCAAATCCTTCCCCTTCCAAACCTGAGACCCTCCCTTTAGCATGAGATGTGATATCAACTCCTTCCCATTCCAATCCTGAGACCCTTCTGATAGCATGAGATGTGATATCTCAATGCCTCTAATACCAAACCTGAGATCCTACCTCTAACATGAAATGTGATATCCTACTCCTTCCCTTTCCAAACGTGAGACCCTCCCTATAGCATGAGATGTGATATCCAACTCCTTCCCATTCCAATCCTGAGACCCTTCCTATAGCATGAGATGTGATATCTCAATGCTTATACCAAACCTGAGAACCTTCCTATAGCATGAGATGTGATATCCAACTCCTTCCCATTCCAATCCTGAGACCCTTCCTATAACATGAGATGTGATATCCAACTCCTTCCCATTCCAATCCTGAGACCCTTCTGAGAGCATGAGATGTGATATCTCAATGCTTCTAATACCAAACCTGAGATCCTTCCGATAGCATGAGATGTGATATCTCAATTCTTCGAATACCAAACCTGAGATCCTTCCTATAACACGAGATGTGATATCCAAATCCTTCCCCTTCCAAACCTGAGACCCTCCCTTTGGCATGAGATGTGATATCCAACTCCTTCCCATTCCAATCCTGAGACCCTTCTGATAGCATGAGATGTGATATTTCAATGCCTCTAACAAACCTGAGATCCTACCTCTAACATGAAATGTGATATCCAACTCCTTCCCCTTCCAAACCTGAGAGGCTTCCTATAGCATGAGATGTGATATCGAAGTATTTCCCATTCCAATCCTGAGACCCTTCCTATAACATGAGATGTGATATCCAACTCCTTCCCATTCCAACCTGAGACCCTTCCTATAGCATGAGATGGGATATCCAACTACTTCCAAATCCAATCCTGATACCCTTTCGATAGCATGAGATGTGATATCTCAATGCCTCTAATACCAAACCTGAGATCCTTCCGATAGCATGAGATGCGATATCTCAATGCTTGTAATACCAAACCTGATTTCCTTCCTATAACATGAGATGTGATATCAAAATCCTTCCCCTTCCAAACCTGAGACCCTCCCTTTAGCATGAGATGTGATATCCAATTCCTTCCCATTCCAATCCTGAGACCCTTCTGATAGCATGAGATGTGATATCTCAATGCCTCTAATACCAAACCTGAGATCCTACCTCTAACATGAAATGTGATATCCTACTCCCTCCCTTTCCAAACGTGAGACCCTCCCTATAGCATGAGATGTGATATCCAACTCCTTCCCATTCCAATCCTGAGAGCCTTCCTATAGCATGAGATGTGATATCCAACTCCTTCCCATTCCAATCCTGAGAGCCTTCCTATAGCATGAGATGTGATATCTCAAAGCTTCTAATACCAAACCGGAGATCCTTCCTATAACATGAGATGTGATATCCAAATCCTTCCCCCTCCAAACCTGAGACCCTCCCTTTAGCATGAGATGTGATATCTCAATGCTTCTAATACCAATCCTGATTTCCTTCCTATAACATGAGATGTGATATCAAAATCCTTCCCCTTCCAAACCTGAGACCCTCCCTTTAGCATGAGATGTGATATCCAACTCCTTCCCATTCCAATCCTGAGACCCTTCTGATAGCATGAGATGTGATATCTCAATGCCTCTAATACCAAACCTGAGATCCTACCTCTAACATGAAATGTGATATCCTACTCCTTCCCTTTCCAAACGTGAGACCCTCCCTATAGCATGAGATGTGATATCCAAATACTTCCCATTCCAATCCTGAGACCCTTCCTATAGCATGAGATGTGATATCTCAATGCTTATACCAAACCTGAGACCCTTCCTATAGCATGAGATGTGATATCCACCTCCTTCCCATTCCAATCCTGAGACCTTTCCTATAACATGAGATGTGATGTCTCAATGCTTCTAATACCAATCCTGAGATCCTTCCTATGGCATGAGATGTGATATCCAACTCCTTCCCATTCCAACCTGAGACCCTTCCTATAGCATGAGATGTGATATCCAACTCCTTCCCATTCCAATCCTGAGACCCTTCTGATAGCATGAGATGTGATATCTCAATGCTTCTAATACCAAACCTGAGATCCTTCCGATAACATGAGATGTGATATCTCAATTCTTCTAATACCAAACCTGAGATCCTTCCTATAACACGAGATGTGATATCCAAATACTTCCCCTTCCAAACCTGAGACCCTCCCTTTGGCATGAGATGTGATATCCAACTCCTTCCCATTCCAATCCTTAGAGCCTTCTGATAGCATGAGATGTGATATCTCAATGCCTCTAATACCAAACCTGAGATCCCACCTCTAACATGAAATGTGATATCCAACTCCTTCCCCTTCCAAACCTGAGAGCCTTCCTATAACATGAGATGTGATATTGAAGTCCTTCCCATTCCAATCCTGAGACCCTTCCTATAACATGAGATGTGATACCCAACACCTTCCCATTCCAACCTGAGACCCTTCCTATAGCATGAGATGGGATATCCAACTACTTCCAAATCCAATCCTGATACCCTTCCGATAGCATGAGATGTGATATCTCAATGCTTCTAATACCAAACCTGAGATCCTTCCTAAAACATGAGATGTGATATCCAAATCCTTCCCCTTCCAAACCTGAGACCCTCCCTTTAGCATGAGATGTGATATCCAACTCCTTCCCATTCCAATCCTGAGACCCTTCTGATAGCATGAGATGTGATATCTCAATGCCTCTAATACCAAACCTGAGATCCTACCTCTAACATGAAATGTGATATCCTACTCCTTCCCTTTCCAAACGTGAGACCCTCCCTATAGCATGAGATGTGATATCCAACTCCTTCCCATTCCAATCCTGAGACCCTTCCTATAGCATGAGATGTGATATCTCAATGCTCTTACCAAACCTGAGACCCTTCCTATAGCATGAGATGTGATACCCAACTCCTTCCCATTCCAATCCTGAGACCCTTCCTATAACATGAGATGTGATGTCTCAATGCTTCTAATACCAAACCTGAGATCCTTCCTATGGCATGTGATGTCATATAAAACTCCTTCCCATTCCAATCCTGAGACCCTTCCTATAGCATGAGATGTGATATCCAACTCCTTCCCATTCCAATCCTGAGACCCTTCTGAGAGCATGAGATGTGATATCTCAATGCTTCTAATACCAAACCTGAGATCCTTCCGATAGCATGAGATGTGATATCTCAATTCTTCTAATACCAAACCTGAGATCCTTCCTATAACACGAGATGTGATATCCAAATCCTTCCCTTCCAAACCTGAGACCCTCCCTTTGGCATGAGATGTGATATCCAACTCCTTCCCATTCCAACCCTGAGACCCTTCTGATAGCATGAGATGTGATATCTCAATGCCTCTAACAAACCTGAGATCCTACCTCTAACATGAAATGTGATATCCAACTCCTTCCCATTCCAATCCTGAGACCCTTCCTATAGAATGAGACGTGATATCTCAATGCTTCTAATACCAAACCTGAGACCCTTCCTATAGCATGATATGGGATATCCAACTCCTTCCCAATCCAATCCTGAGACCCTTCTGATAGCATGAGATGTGATATCTCAATGCTTCTACCAAACCTGAGACCCTTCCTATGGCATGAGATGTGATATCAAACTCCTTCCCATTCGAATCCTGAGTCCCTTCATATAGCATGATATGTGATATCCAACTCCTTCCCATTCCAATCTGAGACCCTTCCTATAGCATGAGATGTGACATCTCAATGCTTCTAATACCAAACTTGAGACCCTTCCTATAGCCCGAGATGGGATATCCAACTCCTTCCCATTCCAATCCTGAGACACTTCCGATAGCAGAGATGTGATATCTCAATGCTTATACCAAACCTGAGACCCTTCCTATAACATGAGATGTGATATCCAACTCCTTCCCGTTCCAAACCTGAGACCCTTCCTATAGCATATTTGGTATCCAACTCCTTCCCATTCCAAACATGAGACCCTTCCTATAGCAAGAATGTAATATCCAACTCCTTCCCATTCCAATCCTGAGACCATGCCTATAGCATGAGATGTGATATCTCAATGCTTCCAATACCAAACCTGAGATCCTTGCTATGACATGAGATGTGATATCCAATTCCTTCCCATTCCAAACCTGAAACCCTTCCTACAGCATGCGATGTGATATCTCAATGCTTCTAATACCAAACCTGAGACCCGTCCTATAACATGAGATGGGATATCCAACTCCTTCCCGTTCCAAACCTGAGACCCTTCCTATAGCATGAGATGCGATATCTCAATGCTTCTACCAAACCTGAGACCCTTCCTTTAGCATGAGATGTGATATCCAACTCCTTCCCATTCCAAACCAGAGACCCTCCCTTCAGTGTGAGATGTGATATCCAACTCCTTCCCATTCCAATCCTTAGACCCTTCTGATAGCATGAGATGTGATGTCTCAATGCTTCTAATACCAAACCTGAGATCCTACATCTAACATGAAATGTGATATCCAACTCCTTCCCCTTCCAAACCTGAGAGCCTTCCTATAACATGAGATGTGATATCGAAGTCCTTCCCATTCCAATCCTGAGACCCTTCCTATAACATGAGATGTGATATCCAACTCCTTCCCATTCCAACCTGAGACCCTTCCTATAGCATGAGATGGGATATCCAACTACTTCCAAATCCAATCCTGAGACCCTTCCTATAGCATGAGATGTGATATCCAACTCCTTCCCATTCCAATCCTCAGACACTTCCTATAGCATGAGATGTGATATCTCAATGCTTCTAATACCAAACCTGAGACCCGTCCTATGGCATGAGATTTGATATCAAACTCCTTCCCATTCCAATCCTGAGACCCTTCCTATAGCATGAGATATGATATCCAACTCCTTCCCATTCCAATCCTGAAACCCTTCCTATACCATAAGATGTGATATCTTAATGCTTCTAATACGAAACCTGAGACCCGTCCTATAACATGAGATGTGATATCCAAATCCTTCCCCTTCCAAACCTGAGACCCTTCCTTTAGCATGAGATGTGATATCCAGCTCCTTCCCATTCCAATCCTGAGACCCTTCCGATAGCAGAGATGCGATATCTCAATGCTTATACCAAACCTGAGACCCTTCCTATGGCATGAGATGTGATATCCAACTCCTTCCCATTCCAATCCTGAGACCCTTCTGATAGCATGAGATGTGATATCTCAATGCCTCTAACAAACCTGAGTTCCTACCTCTAACATGAAATGTGATATCCAACTCCTTCCCCTTCCAAACCTGAGAGCCTTCCTATAGCATGAGATGTGATATCGAAGTATTTCCCATTCCAATCCTGAGACCCTTCCTATAACATGAGATGTGATATCCAACTCCTTCCCATTCCAACCTGAGACCCTTCCTATAGCATGAGATGGGATATCCAACTACTTCCAAATCCAATCCTGATACCCTTTCGATAGCATGAGATGTGATATCTCAATGCCTCTAATACCAAACCTGAGATCCTTCCGATAGCATGAGATGCGATATCTCAATGCTTCTAATACCAAACCTGATTTCCTTCCTATAACATGAGAGGTGATATCAAAATCCTTCCCCTTCCAAACCTGAGACCCTCCCTTTAGCATGAGATGTGATATCCAACTCCTTCCCATTCCAATCCTGAGACCCTTCTGATAGCATGAGATGTGATATCTCAATGCCTCTAATACCAAACCTGAGATCCTACCTCTAACATGAAATGTGATATCCTACTCCTTCCCTTTCCAAACGTGAGACCCTCCCTATAGCATGAGATGTCATGTCTCAATGCTTCTAATACCAAACCTGAGATCCTTCCTATGGCATGAGATGTGATATCCAACTCCTTCCCATTCCAACCTGAGACCCTTCCTATAGCATGAGATGGGATATCCAACTCCTTCCCATTCCAATCCTGAGACCCTTCTGATAGCATGAGATGTGATATCTCAATGCTTCTAATACCAAACCTGAGATCCTTCCGATAACATGAGATGTGATATCTCAATTCTTCTAATACCAAACCTGAGATCCTTCCTATAACACGAGATGTGATATCCAAATACTTCCCCTTCCAAACCTGAGACCCTCCCTTTGGCATGAGATGTAATATCCAACTCCTTCCCATTCCAATCCTGAGAGCCTTCTGATAGCATGAGATGTGATATCTCAATGCCTCTAATACCAAACCTGAGATCCTACCTCTAACATGAAATGTGATATCCTACTCCTTCCCTTTCCAAATGTGAGACCCTCCCTATAGCATGAGATGTGATATCCAACTCCTTCCCATTCCAATCCTGAGACCCTTCCTATAGCATGAGATGTGATATCTCAATGCTTATACCAAACCTGAGACCCTTCCTATAGCATGAGATGTGATATCCAACTCCTTCCCATTCCAATCCTGAGACCCTTCCTATAACATGAGATGTGATGTCTCAATGCTTCTAATACCAAACCTGAGATCCTTCCTATGGCATGTGATGTCATATAAAACTCCTTCCCATTCCAATCCTGAGACCCTTCCTATAGCATGAGATGTGATATCCAACTCCTTCCCATTCCAATCCTGAGACCCTTCTGAGAGCATGAGATGTGATATCTCAATGCTTCTAATACCAAACCTGAGATCCTTCCGATAGCATGAGATGTGATATCTCAATTCTTCTAATACCAAACCTGAGATCCTTCTTATAACACGAGATGTGATATCCAAATCCTTCCCCTTCCAAACCTGAGACCCTCCCTTTGGCATGAGATGTGATATCCAACTCCTTCCCATTCCAACCCTGAGACCCTTCTGATAGCATGAGATGTGATATCTCAATGCCTCTAACAAACATGAGATCCTACCTCTAACATGAAATGTGATATCCAACTCCTTCCCATTCCAATCCTGAGACCCTTCCTATAGCATGAGACGTGATATCTCAATGCTTCTAATACCAAACCTGAGACCCTTCCTATAGCATGATATGGGATATCCAACTCCTTCCCAATCCAATCCTGAGACCCTTCTGATAGCATGAGATGTGATATCTCAATGCTTCTACCAAACCTGAGACCCTTCCTATGGCATGAGATGTGATATCAAACTCCTTCCCATTCGAATCCTGAGACCCTTCCCATACCATGAGATGTGATATCTCAATGTTTCTCATACCAAACCTGAGGCCCTTCCTATAGCAAGAGATGTGGTATACAAATCCTTCCCATTAGAACCTGAAACACTTCCTATAGCATGAGATGTGATATCCGACTCCTTCCCAATCCAATCCTTAGACCCTTCCTATAGCATGAGATGAAATATCACAATGCTTGTAATACCAAATCTGAGTCCCTTCATATAGCATGAGATGTGATATCCAACTCCTTCCCATTCCAATCTGAGACCATGCCTATAGCATGAGATGTGATATCTCAATGCTTCTAATACCAAACCTGAGATCCTTGCTATGACATGAGATGTGATATCCAATTCCTTCCCATTCCAAACCTGAAACCCTTCCTACAGCATGCGATGTGATATCTCAATGCTTCTAATACCAAACCTGAGACCCGTCCTATAACATGAGATGGGATATCCAACTCCTTCCCGTTCCAAACCTGAGACCCTTCCTATAGTATGAGATGTGATATCCAACTCCTTCCCATCCCAATCCTGAGACACTTCCGATAGCAGAGATGTTATATCTCAATGCTTATACCAAACCTGAGACCCTTCCTATGGCATGAGATGTGATATCCAACTCCTTCCCATTCCAATCCTGAGACCCTTCCTATAGCATGAGATGCGATATCTCAATGCTTCTAATACCAAACCTGGACCCTTCCTATAGCATGAAATGTGATATCAAACTCCGTCCCATTCCAATCCTGCGTCCCTTCCTATTGCATGAGATTTGATATCTCAATGTTTCTACTACCAAACCTGAGACCCTTCCTATAACATGAGACGTGATATCCAACTCCTTCCCATTCCAATCCTGAGACTCTTCCTATAGCATGAGATGTGATATCTCAATGCTTCTACCAAACCTGAGACCCTTCTATAGCATGAGATGTGATATCCGACTCCTTCCCATTCCAATCCTCAGACACTTCCTATAGCATGAGATGTGATATCTCAATGCTTCTAATACCAAACCTGAGACCCTTCCTATGGCATGAGATTTGATATCAAACTCCTTCCCAATCCAATCCTGAGACCCTTCCTATAGCATGAGATATGATATCCAACTCCTTCCCATTCCAATCCTGAAACCCTTCCTACACCATGAGATGTGATATCTCAATGCTTCTAATACCAAACCTGAGACCCGTCCTATAACATGAGATGTGATATCCAAATCCTTCCCCTTCCAAACCTGAGACCCTTCCTTTAGCATGAGATGTGATATCCAGCTCCTTCTCATTCCAATCCTGAGACCCTTCCGATAGCATGAGATGTGATACCTCAATGCTTCTAATAACAAAACTGAGACCCTCCCTATAGCATGAGATGTGATATCTAAGTCCTTCCCATTCCAATCCTGAGACCCTTCGGATAGCAGAGATGTGATATCTCAATGCTTATACCAAACCTGAGACCCTTCCTATGGCATGAGATGTGATATCCAACTCCTTCCCATTCCAATCCTGAGACCCCTCCTATAGCATGAGATGGGATATCTCAATGCTTCTACCAAACCTGACACCCTTCCTTTAGCATGAGATGTGATATCCAACTCCTTCCCATTCCAATCCTGAGACCCTTACTATAGCATGAGATGTGATATCTCAATGCTTCTAATACCAAACCTGAGATCCTTCCTATAACATGAGATGTGATATCCAAATCCTTCCCCTTCCAAACCTGAGACCCTCCCTTTAGCATGAGATGTGATATCCAACTCCTTCCCATTCCAATCCTGAGACCCTTCTGATAGCATGAGATGTGATGTCTCAATGCTTCTAATACCAAACCTGAGATCCTTCCGATAGCATGAGATGTGATATCTCAATGCTTCTAATACCAAACCTGAGATCCTTCCTATAACATGAGATGTGATATCCAAATCCTTCCCCTTCCAAACCTGAGACCCTCCCTTTAGCGTGAGATGTGATATCCAACTCCTTCCCATTCCAATCCTGAGACCCTTCTGATAGCATGAGATGTGATGTCTCAATGCCTCTAATACCAAACCTGAGATCCTACCTCTAACATGAAATGTGATATCCAACTCCTTCCCCTTCCAAACCTGAGAGCCGTCCTATAGCATGAGATGTGATATCCAACTCCTTCCCATTCCAATCCTGAGACTCTTCCTATAGCATGAGATGTGATATCTCAATGCTTCTACCAAACCTGAGACCCTTCCTATAGCATGAGATGTGGTATCCGACTCCTTCCCATTCCAATCCTCAGACACTTCCTATAGCATGAGATGTGATATCTCAATGCTTTTAATACCAAACCTGAGACCCTTCCTATGGCATGAGATTTGATATCAAACTCCTTCCCAATCCAATCCTGAGACCCTTCCTATAGAATGAGATATGATATCCAACTCCTTCCCATTACAATCCTGAAACCCTTCCTATACCATGAGATGTGATATCTTAATGCTTCTAATACCAAACGTGAGACCCGTCCTATAACATGAGATGTGATATCCAAATCCTTCCCCTTCCAAACCTGAGACCCTTCCTTTAGCATGAGATGTGATATCCAGCTCCTTCTCATTCCAATCCTGAGACCCTTCCGATAGCATGAGATGTGATATCTCAATGCTTCTAATATCAAAACTGAGACCCTCCCTATAGCATGAGATGTGATATCTAAGTCCTTCCCATTCCAATCCTGAGACCCTTCGGATAGCAGAGATGTGATATCTCAATGCTTATACCAAACCTGAGACCCTTCCTATAGCATGAGAAGGGATATCAAACTCCTTCCCATTCCAATCCTGAGATAGCTTGAGATGTGATATCCAACTCCTTCCCATTCCAATCCTGGGACCCTTCCTATAACATGAGATGTGATATCTCAATGCTTCCAATACCAAACCTGAGACCCGTCCTAATACATGAGATGTGAGATCCAAATCCTTCCCCTTCCAAACCTGAGACCCTTCCGATAGCTTGAGATGTGATTTGAAACCCCTTCCCATTCCAATCCTGAGATAGCTTGAGATGTGATATCCAACTCCTTCCCATTCCAATCCTGAGACCCTTCCGATAGCATGAGATGTGATATCTCAATGCTTCTAATATCAAAACTGAGACCCTCCCTATAGCATGAGATGTGATATCTCAGTCCTTCCCATTCATATCCTGAGACCCTTCCGATAGCAGAGATGTGATATCTCAATGCTTACACCAAACCTGAGACCCTTTCTATAGCATGAGATGTGATATCTCAATGCTTCTATCAAACCTGAGACCATTCCTTTAGCATGAGATGTGATATCCAACTCCTTCCCATTCCAATCCTGAGACCCTTCCGATAGCAGAGATGTGATATCTCAATGCTTATACCAAACCTGAGACCCTTCCTTTAGCATGAGATGTGATATCCAGCTCCTTCCCATTCCAATCCTGAGACCCTTCCGATAGCATGAGATGTGATATCTCAATGCTTCTAATATCAAACCTGAGACCCTTCCTTTAGCATGAGATGTGATATCCAACTCCTTCCCATTCCAATCCGGAGACCCTTCCGATAGCATGAGATGTGATACCTCAATGCTTATACCAAACCTGAGACCCTTCCTATAGCATGAGATGTGATATCCAACTCCTTCCCATTCCAATCCTGAGACCCTTCCTATAGCATGAGATGTGTATCTCAATGCTTATACCAAACCTGAGACCCTTCCTATAGCATGAGATGTGATATCCAACTCCTTCCCATTCCAATCCTGAGACCCTTCCTATAGCATGAGATGGGATATCTCAATGCTTCTAATACCAAACCTGAGACCCTTCCTATAACATGAGATGGGATATCCAACTTCTTCCCATTCCAATCCTGAGACCCTTCAGATAGCAGAGATGTGATATCTCAATGCTTATACCAAACCTGAGACCCTTCCTATGGCATGAGATGTGATATCCAACTCCTTCCCATTCCAATCCTGAGACCCTTCCTATAGAATGAGATGTGATATCTCAATGCTTCTACCAAACCTGAGACCCTTCCTTTAGCATGAGATGTGATATCCAACTCCTTCCCATTCCAATCCTGAGACCCTTACTATAGCATGAGATGTGATATCTCAATGCTTCTAATACCAAACCTGAGATCCTTCCTATAACATGAGATGTGATATCCAAATCCTTCCCCTTCCAAACCTGAGACCCTCCCTTTAGCATGAGATGTGATATCCAACTCCTTCCCATTCCAATCCTGAGACCCTTCTGATAGCATGAGATGTGATATCTCAATGCTTCTAATACCAAACCTGAGATCCTTCCGATAGCATGAGATGTGATATCTCAATGCTTCTAATACCAAACCTGAGATCCTTCCTATTACATGAGATGTAATATCCAAATCCTTTCCCTTCCAAACCAGAGACCCTCCCTTTAGCGTGAGATGTGATTTCCAACTCCTTCCCATTCCAATCCTTAGACCCTTCTGATAGCATGAGATGTGATGTCTCAATGCCTCTAATACCAAACCTGAGATCCTACATCTAACATGAAATGTGATATCCAACTCCTTCCCCTTCCAAACCTGAGAGCCTTCCTATAACATGAGATGTGATATCGAAGTCCTTCCCATTCCAATCCTGAGACCCTTCCTATAACATGAGATGTGATATCCAACTCCTTCCCATTCCAACCTGAGACCCTTCCTATAGCATGAGATGGGATATCCAATTACTTCCAAATCCAATCCTGATACCCTTCCGATAGCATGAGATGTGATATCCCAATGCTTCTACCAAACCTGAGACCCATACTATGGCATGAGATGTGATATCAAACTCCTTCCCATTCCAATCCCGAGACCCTTCCTATAGCTTGAGATGTTATATCCAACTCCTTCCCATTCCAATTCTGAGACCCTTCCTATACGTGGAGACTTGCTATCTCAATGCTTCTAATACCAAACCTGACACCCGTCCTATAACATGAGTTGTGATATCCAAATCCTTCCCCTTCCAAACCTGAGACCCTTCCTTTATCATGAGATGTGATATCCAACTCCTTCCCATTCCAATCCTGAGACCCTTCCCATATCATGAGATTTGTTATCTCAATGCTTCTAATATCAAACTTGAGACCCTCCCTATAGCATGAGATGTGATATCCAAGTCCTTCCCATTCCAATCCTGAGACCCTTCCTATAGCATGAGATGTGATATCTCAATGCTTCTAATACCAAACCTGAAACCCTTCCTTTAACACGAGACGTGATATCCAACTCCTTCCCATTCCAATCCTGAGACTCTTCCTATAGCATGAGATGTGATATCTCAATGCTTCTACCAAACCTGAGACCCTTCCTTTAGCATGAGATGTGATATCCAGCTCCTTCCCATTCCAATCCTGAGACCCTTCCGATAGCAGAGATGCGATATCTCAATGCTTATACCAAACCTGAGACCCTTCCTATGCCATGAGATGTGATATCCAACTCCTTCCCATTTCAATCCTGAGACCCTTCCTATAGTATGAGATGTGATATCTCAATGCTTCTAATACCAAACCTGAGACCCTTCCTATAGCATGAGATGGGAAATGTGATATCCAACTCCTTCCCCTTCCAAACCTGAGAGCCTTCCTATAGAATGAGATGTGATATTGAAGTATTTCCCATTCCAACCTGAGACCCTTCCTATAGCATGAGATGGGATATCCAACTACTTCCAAATCCAATCCTGATACCCTTCCGTTAGCATGAGATGTATCTCAATGCTTCTAATACCAAACCTGAGATCCCTCCTATAACATGAGATGTGATATCCAAATCCTTCCCCTTCCAAACCTGAGACCCTCCCTTTAGCATGAGATGTGATATCAACTCCTTCCCATTCCAATCCTGAGACCCTTCTGATAGCATGAGATGTGATATCTCAATGCCTCTAATACCAAACCTGAGATCCTACCTCTAACATGAAATGTGATATCCTACTCCTTCCCTTTCCAAACGTGAGACCCTCCCTATAGCATGAGATGTGATATCCAACTCCTTCCCATTCCAATCCTGAGACCCTTCCTATAGCATGAGATGTGATATCTCAATGCTTATACCAAACCTGAGAACCTTCCTATAGCATGAGATGTGATATCCAACTCCTTCCCATTCCAATCCTGAGACCCTTCCTATAACATGAGATGTGATATCCAACTCCTTCCCATTCCAATCCTGAGACCCTTCTGAGAGCATGAGATGTGATATCTCAATGCTTCTAATACCAAACCTTAGATCCTTCCGATAGCATGAGATGTGATATCTCAATTCTTCGAATACCAAACCTGAGATCCTTCCTATAACACGAGATGTGATATCCAAATCCTTCCCCTTCCAAACCTGAGACCCTCCCTTTGGCATGAGATGTGATATCCAACTCCTTCCCATTCCAATCCTGAGACCCTTCTGATAGCATGAGATGTGATATTTCAATGCCTCTAACAAACCTGAGATCCTACCTCTAACATGAAATGTGATATCCAACTCCTTCCCCTTCCAAACCTGAGAGGCTTCCTATAGCATGAGATGTGATATCGAAGTATTTCCCATTCCAATCCTGAGACCCTTCCTATAACATGAGATGTGATATCCAACTCCTTCCCATTCCAACCTGAGACCCTTCCTATAGCATGAGATGGGATATCCAACTACTTCCAAATCCAATCCTGATACCCTTTCGATAGCATGAGATGTGATATCTCAATGCCTCTAATACCAAACCTGAGATCCTTCCGATAGCATGAGATGCGATATCTCAATGCTTGTAATACCAAACCTGATTTCCTTCCTATAACATGAGATGTGATATCAAAATCCTTCCCCTTCCAAACCTGAGACCCTCCCTTTAGCATGAGATGTGATATCCAATTCCTTCCCATTCCAATCCTGAGACCCTTCTGATAGCATGAGATGTGATATCTCAATGCCTCTAATACCAAACCTGAGATCCTACCTCTAACATGAAATGTGATATCCTACTCCCTCCCTTTCCAAACGTGAGACCCTCCCTATAGCATGAGATGTGATATCCAACTCCTTCCCATTCCAATCCTGAGAGCCTTCCTATAGCATGAGATGTGATATCCAACTCCTTCCCATTCCAATCCTGAGAGCCTTCCTATAGCATGAGATGTGATATCTCAAAGCTTCTAATACCAAACCGGAGATCCTTCCTATAACATGAGATGTGATATCCAAATCCTTCCCCCTCCAAACCTGAGACCCTCCCTTTAGCATGAGATGTGATATCTCAATGCTTCTAATACCAATCCTGATTTCCTTCCTATAACATGAGATGTGATATCAAAATCCTTCCCCTTCCAAACCTGAGACCCTCCCTTTAGCATGAGATGTGATATCCAACTCCTTCCCATTCCAATCCTGAGACCCTTCTGATAGCATGAGATGTGATATCTCAATGCCTCTAATACCAAACCTGAGATCCTACCTCTAACATGAAATGTGATATCCTACTCCTTCCCTTTCCAAACGTGAGACCCTCCCTATAGCATGAGATGTGATATCCAAATACTTCCCATTCCAATCCTGAGACCCTTCCTATAGCATGAGATGTGATATCTCAATGCTTATACCAAACCTGAGACCCTTCCTATAGCATGAGATGTGATATCCACCTCCTTCCCATTCCAATCCTGAGACCTTTCCTATAACATGAGATGTGATGTCTCAATGCTTCTAATACCAATCCTGAGATCCTTCCTATGGCATGAGATGTGATATCCAACTCCTTCCCATTCCAACCTGAGACCCTTCCTATAGCATGAGATGTGATATCCAACTCCTTCCCATTCCAATCCTGAGACCCTTCTGATAGCATGAGATGTGATATCTCAATGCTTCTAATACCAAACCTGAGATCCTTCCGATAACATGAGATGTGATATCTCAATTCTTCTAATACCAAACCTGAGATCCTTCCTATAACACGAGATGTGATATCCAAATACTTCCCCTTCCAAACCTGAGACCCTCCCTTTGGCATGAGATGTGATATCCAACTCCTTCCCATTCCAATCCTTAGAGCCTTCTGATAGCATGAGATGTGATATCTCAATGCCTCTAATACCAAACCTGAGATCCCACCTCTAACATGAAATGTGATATCCAACTCCTTCCCCTTCCAAACCTGAGAGCCTTCCTATAACATGAGATGTGATATTGAAGTCCTTCCCATTCCAATCCTGAGACCCTTCCTATAACATGAGATGTGATACCCAACACCTTCCCATTCCAACCTGAGACCCTTCCTATAGCATGAGATGGGATATCCAACTACTTCCAAATCCAATCCTGATACCCTTCCGATAGCATGAGATGTGATATCTCAATGCTTCTAATACCAAACCTGAGATCCTTCCTAAAACATGAGATGTGATATCCAAATCCTTCCCCTTCCAAACCTGAGACCCTCCCTTTAGCATGAGATGTGATATCCAACTCCTTCCCATTCCAATCCTGAGACCCTTCTGATAGCATGAGATGTGATATCTCAATGCCTCTAATACCAAACCTGAGATCCTACCTCTAACATGAAATGTGATATCCTACTCCTTCCCTTTCCAAACGTGAGACCCTCCCTATAGCATGAGATGTGATATCCAACTCCTTCCCATTCCAATCCTGAGACCCTTCCTATAGCATGAGATGTGATATCTCAATGCTCTTACCAAACCTGAGACCCTTCCTATAGCATGAGATGTGATACCCAACTCCTTCCCATTCCAATCCTGAGACCCTTCCTATAACATGAGATGTGATGTCTCAATGCTTCTAATACCAAACCTGAGATCCTTCCTATGGCATGTGATGTCATATAAAACTCCTTCCCATTCCAATCCTGAGACCCTTCCTATAGCATGAGATGTGATATCCAACTCCTTCCCATTCCAATCCTGAGACCCTTCTGAGAGCATGAGATGTGATATCTCAATGCTTCTAATACCAAACCTGAGATCCTTCCGATAGCATGAGATGTGATATCTCAATTCTTCTAATACCAAACCTGAGATCCTTCCTATAACACGAGATGTGATATCCAAATCCTTCCCTTCCAAACCTGAGACCCTCCCTTTGGCATGAGATGTGATATCCAACTCCTTCCCATTCCAACCCTGAGACCCTTCTGATAGCATGAGATGTGATATCTCAATGCCTCTAACAAACCTGAGATCCTACCTCTAACATGAAATGTGATATCCAACTCCTTCCCATTCCAATCCTGAGACCCTTCCTATAGAATGAGACGTGATATCTCAATGCTTCTAATACCAAACCTGAGACCCTTCCTATAGCATGATATGGGATATCCAACTCCTTCCCAATCCAATCCTGAGACCCTTCTGATAGCATGAGATGTGATATCTCAATGCTTCTACCAAACCTGAGACCCTTCCTATGGCATGAGATGTGATATCAAACTCCTTCCCATTCGAATCCTGAGTCCCTTCATATAGCATGATATGTGATATCCAACTCCTTCCCATTCCAATCTGAGACCCTTCCTATAGCATGAGATGTGACATCTCAATGCTTCTAATACCAAACTTGAGACCCTTCCTATAGCCCGAGATGGGATATCCAACTCCTTCCCATTCCAATCCTGAGACACTTCCGATAGCAGAGATGTGATATCTCAATGCTTATACCAAACCTGAGACCCTTCCTATAACATGAGATGTGATATCCAACTCCTTCCCGTTCCAAACCTGAGACCCTTCCTATAGCATATTTGGTATCCAACTCCTTCCCATTCCAAACATGAGACCCTTCCTATAGCAAGAATGTAATATCCAACTCCTTCCCATTCCAATCCTGAGACCATGCCTATAGCATGAGATGTGATATCTCAATGCTTCCAATACCAAACCTGAGATCCTTGCTATGACATGAGATGTGATATCCAATTCCTTCCCATTCCAAACCTGAAACCCTTCCTACAGCATGCAATGTGATATCTCAATGCTTCTAATACCAAACCTGAGACCCGTCCTATAACATGAGATGGGATATCCAACTCCTTCCCGTTCCAAACCTGAGACCCTTCCTATAGTATGAGATGTGATATCCAACTCCTTCCCATCCCAATCCTGAGACACTTCCGATAGCAGAGATGTTATATCTCAATGCTTATACCAAACCTGAGACCCTTCCTATGGCATGAGATGTGATATCCAACTCCTTCCCATTCCAATCCTGAGACCCTTCCTATAGCATGAGATGCGATATCTCAATGCTTCTAATACCAAACCTGGACCCTTCCTATAACATGAGACGTGATATCCAACTCCTTCCCATTCCAATCCTGAGACTCTTCCTATAGCATGAGATGTGATATCCCAATGCTTCTACCAAACCTGAGACCCTTCCTATAGCATGAGATGTGATATCCGACTCCTTCCCATTCCAATCCTCAGACACTTCCTATAGCATGAGATGTGATAACTCAATGCTTCTAATACCAAACCTGAGACCCTTCCTATGGCATGAGATTTGATATCAAACTCCTTCCCAATCCAATCCTGAGACCCTTCCTATAGCATGAGATATGATATCCAACTCCTTCCCATTCCAATCCTGAAACCCTTCCTACACCATGAGATGTGATATCTTAATGCTTCTAATACCAAACCTGAGACCCGTCCTATAACATGAGATGTGATATCCAAATCCTTCCCCTTCCAAACCTGAGACCCTTCCTTTAGCATGAGATGTGATATCCAGCTCTTTCTCATTCCAATCCTGAGACCCTTCCGATAGCATGAGATGTGATATCTCAATGCTTCTAATATCAAAACTGAGACCCTCCCTATAGCATGAGATGTGATATCTAAGTCCTTCCCATTCCAATCCTGAGACCCTTCGGATAGCAGAGATGTGATATCTCAATGCTTATACCAAACCTGAGACCCTTCCTATAGCATGAGATGTGATATCCAACTCCTTCCCATTCCAATCCTGAGAATCTTACTATAGCATGAGATGTGATATCTCGATGCCTCTAATACCAAACCTGAGATCCTACCTCTAACATGAAATGTGATATCCAGCTCCTTCCCCTTCCAAACCTGAGAGCCTTCCTATAACACGAGATGTGATATCGAAGTCCTTCCCATTCCAATCCTGAGACCCTTCCTATAACATGAGATGTGATATCCAACTCCTTCCCATTCCAACCTGAGACCCTTCCTATAGCATGAGATGGGATATCCAACTACTTCCAAATCCAATCCTGATACCCTTCCGATAGCATGAGATGTGATATCCCAATGCTTCTACCAAACCTGAGACCCATACTATGGCATGAGATGTGATATCAAACTCCTTCCCATTCCAATCCCGAGACCCTTCCTATAGCTTGAGATGTGATATCCAAC